>NW_027185804.1:18027779-18090040 GCF_028583685.1 Petaurus breviceps papuanus
TTTGCAGGAGATTTACTTTCTTAATTATGTTGTGCTTGGTATTCACTTAGCATACCCTAACTAGACAGCAGGAGGAGACGGCCCTTGATGAAAGCAGAAAGAAACTATGAGAATCCACCATCCAGAACCCTTAAGGGTGTGGATAGGGATGCTCTCTGGTGGTGAAGGGTTGAGTTATTAAAACTTTATTTAACTGTTCTGGAAGAAAACCTAAATTATATTTTTCCTGCCTTCTTAAACAGAATATGCTAAGTATCACTTAACCTTTTTTATGAGCTGGAGTTATTATTATGAATATAAGGAATATAAGGTTGTAGAGCTAAAAGGATTTTTTTTTATTTTGGTGAGGCAATCAGGGTTAAGTGACTTGCCCAGAGTCACACAGCTACTAAGTGTCTGAGGCCACATTTAGACTCAGATCCTCCTGACTCTAGGGCCAGTGCTCTATCCACTGTACCACCTAGCTGTCCCTAGAAGGCTTTTTAAAGGTCATCTAGTGAGCACCACATTACAGAAGTGAATTAATTGCTAGTAGCATCTTACTTTAGCACATTGGATCCACTGGGACATTGAGATTAGTCAGGGGCACCAGTCACGTTTTAGGGAGAACATTCATAAGCTGGAGAGCATTTCAGAGGAAGATGATTAAGGTGGTAAAATATTGACACCATACCATATAAAGATGGGTTGAAGGAACTGGAGAACCCAGAGAACAGAAAACTTAGAAGACATATGGAAGCTATATTGAAGTATATGAATGATTATCAAGGAGAAGAGGGATGATATTCGTTGTTTTTGTCTCTAGAGGGCAGAACTAGAAGCAGTGGGTCAGTGTTGAAAAGAGCCAGAGCTAAGCTGGATATAATGAAAAACCGCCTAGCTTTGAGAGCCATCAATCTGGAAGTGGCAATGGACTGCCTCAAAAGACCTTCAGACAAGGCCTCGCGCTCTTGTTGGGTATCTCGGTCAGGTACGTGTTGACTAAGTGTCCTCTGAAGTCCCTTCCCAATCTGAAATTCTGTGATTTGCCCAAGATGAAACATTTAAGTAGTGTCCAAACTGGGCCTTGGGCTCAAACCTCAAATCCTAAACTGATGCTCTTTTCATGTCACCATGTTATATTCACTTGGTCAATTGGAATTTTCTAGGCCTTGTGATTTCGGAATATTATTGAAAAAATAGCTTGGAGTGAGTTGTACTTCCTCTGTGGGCTGTGCTCCTGACTCTCCCTCTGGATTTTGCCATGCCATGGAAACCTCTTCATTGTGGAAGCTCACTGTTTTCCTGGACTTCCCATGTGGGAAGTACCCTCTGCCCCTGCTGCCTTTTCCTCTGCTTGACTGGCTTCCCCTGGAACCTCCGTTGTAAGGAAGGTACCCAGGACAGTCATGTCTTCCTTCTCCGCCTGACTCTCTGGACTTTCTCCACCTCCCCCTGCCCCTTCAGTCCCTTTTGTGTATCATCTTCCTTCAGTAGAATCCACACTCCTTGAAGACAGGACTGTCTTTTTTTCTACTTATATTTTTATCCCCAATGCTTAACATAGTACTTGGCACATAGTAGGTGCTTAATAATTGCTTGTTGACTGACTGCAAGTAGGGAAAGGGCAAATATATTTGTCTAAGGGTTGAGGTAGGAAAGGGAAGAAGAGAAAGTTTTACTGTACAGCACTTTATTTTATATGTAAAACACTTGGATGGTTGAGAATTACATGGTGAAGAAAGAAGCAACTCTTAGCAAGTCCTGCCTTAAGCAGACTTACCTGGTATTTGTATTAAGCATTTCACCAGACACAGGACAAGTGCCCCTTCCCCTGAGCAGGGAAGTGATTGACGACTACAGAAGACATGATTTATTACCACGGGGCAGGACCTTTCACAGGAGTATAATTTTACTAAGCATTCCAGCTCCCCTCCTTATGATGGCCAGAACCACAGAAGGGGTTACAGAAGAAGGGAGTGGAAAGCATCTGTTCAGAGTTATTGAAGCATCAGTGGAGGGGAACGAATGACTTGTTGGAGTCATAAAGAACAATCAGAAACGTAAGTGGACAGAGGTTGGAAAAGGAAGAGGAAGCCACAATGGCTTGTGATGAACAGGGGAAGGAGACATGTAAGAAAAATGAGGTAAAACCACTGTCGAATGAAAACCAGCTATGGTTGGAGGGCAGGAGAAGGTCCCCGTGGGTAGTCTGAGTTTCTGAGGCCAGGCAAAAGCGAAGGTCCCTGACAAGAGTCTGAAAAGCAGTTGGGCTAGACAAGTAACAAGAGAGGAAACTGGACCAGGCAGGGTCCGTTACGTGAATGATCCATGATGAGTCAAAGTCAACCTTCTCCTTATGTGATTCAGAGTGCCATCAAGAGGAGGCAGGGGAGAAACTGTGAGAGTGAGGCTTGGTGACAATTAGTCTTCTATTCCAAGAAAGAATGATATAGAAACTCACTACTGAGGCCTATAGATAAAGATATGGTCTTGGCAGGAAGAGCTTCTGATCTGGATGTTGGTCATAGCCTCCAGGGGGCTATTATATTCAGGATACACAATGAAAGGCAGTAGGGATCCTACATGGTAGGCTACTTAAGAAATCTCATTCCCAAGGCCCAGTAGGAATGAAAGATTCAACCAGATAATACTGGAGTCTGAAAATTGAATTGCAGGAAGGAGTCTGACTTTCAACTCAATAACCTTACATGGTTTGGTTTC
Source organism: Petaurus breviceps papuanus (assembly GCF_028583685.1). Taxonomy (NCBI): domain Eukaryota; kingdom Metazoa; phylum Chordata; class Mammalia; order Diprotodontia; family Petauridae; genus Petaurus; species Petaurus breviceps. The sequence goes on from NW_027185804.1 coordinate 18,030,483, forward strand.
GGGTATTGTTTTTTTGTTTTGTTTTGTTTTGAAACACTCTGGAGGTTATATGTGTCACAACAAAATTCTTGGTTAGATACATTGTAGTCTTACCAACTTAACACAGGCAGGATGGATGCTTTTGGTAGGGCTTGAGGATGATAAAGAATGAGGAAAAAATGACAGACTTTCCTGATGTTTTATCTTGTACCTGTTTTTCACGATACTTTCAAAGTCACTATGGAGGTTAGTGTTTAGTTTTGCTTTTAAGAATTAAAATGGAAGAATTTGGGTTATTAGTATACACTCGCTTGGCTAAGTCTAGATAAAAGTATTTGGGTTTTTTTCTTCCATTGAAGAAATCCTGAGTGTTCAGCTTAAACCTCCCCCTTTGCACTTGGGAACACACGTAGGAGGGGCAGGGTTCACCCCTTTTTCTCTGACAGACTCCTGTTCCAGGAAAGGGAGAAAAACTCTTCCTTTTAGAAAGGACAATTGAGGCACAGCTGCCAGCTATTTCTTTTTCTCAGTGCTTGGCTCAGCTTTAAAAGACCTCACAGAGGGGCGGCCAGGTAGCACAGCGAGTAAGAGCAATGGCTCCAGTGTTGAGAAGACCTGGAGATCGAATCCCGGGCTCAGACACTTAGCACCCACCCAGAAACACCTGGCCGTGTAACCTTGAGCAAGTTACTTAACCCCGATTGCTTAGGGGAGGCCAAGTAAGAGCACCGGCTCCAGTGTCGGGATGACCTGGATCAAATCCGGGCTCAGATACTCAGCACCACACCCAGAAATCACTGGCCTTATAACCTTGAGCAAGTTACTTAACCCCGATTGCTTTTAAAAAAAAAAAAAAGACCTTCACAGTCTGGTTCCTGGCTTTTCCCAAACTTCTTTCACATCTTCTGCTCATCACAGGCAACTATGCGGTATAGGAGAAGGAAGGCTGAACTTGTTTAGGAAGACTTGAGTTTGAATCCTGTTTTAGATACTTGTGAACAATGTGACCCTGTGTAAGGGACAATCTCTCTCAGCCTCAATCTTCTCATCCATAAAATGGGGATGATATAGCACCAACTTCGCAGGGTTGTTTTGAGGATGAAATGAGGTAATATGTTTAAATCACTTGGCAAACCACGAAGTGTTACATAAACGTTGGCTATTCTTCATGCACTATTTTCCAGCCCAATTGTCCTACTTGCTGATGCTGATCTAAGCCTTCTTTCTCCTGCCTTCATGGCTTTGTAGAGCCTTTCTTGCATGCCTGGAAAGCCCTGCCTCCTCAGCTCACATTGTCTCCCTTCCTTCTTGCTAGTTCTGAGCTCATCTCAGGGGCCATTTTGTGAAACTTCCCCTTAGCCCCGGTTGGCAGTGCCCTCAAAGGTCACATTGGCTTCACTTGGGTTGTTCTGTCAAAGTGTTCTCCAGTAGACTGTAAGCTTCCTGAGGGTCCGTATTCATTTTTGTGCTTGTCTTTGTGTACCAGGTGCCTAGCAATGTGCCTGTGCTTAATAAATGCCCGTGGGATTGAACCGAAATTGGTGTGGAAGATCTGTTTGTGCTTAGCAACAGTCTCTATGAGCCTCATAGGAAACCTGATGACAAGCCAGGCCCTTTCACCCTAGGCATTAATTCTAGAACAGATTCACCCAGTTGCGTGTACCTCTTTCTGAATACTTCCACCTTTCCTTCTCCACTGGTGTGATCCCTCCTGCTAGCACACGTGTGTACAAGTCTTCCTGATCCTGAGAATCTTTTATTTTACCTGCCTCTGAGATGATGAGGCCCAGATCTCTTCCTGCCCTCTCATCTGAGCTGCAGTCCTTCACTTTCAGCTAGGACAAACTTCCTCTTGAAAGCTTCCTCATCACCTTTAATCCTTGATGAATGCATTTAAAACCTCTGTTCCCTGAGGCTTCTTTCTTCAAGTTCCCATCCTGTCAATGACAACACAATTCTGGTTACCCAGAGTCAAATCCCTATCCTTATCATTTTCTCATCCTTCATCTTCTGTGTCCAGTTCCAAATCTGATGGGTTTTTTTTCCCTTGAATTGTCTTTCTCACATCCATCCCTTCCTCCACAAAAAACCTACTGCAAGGAGGCCCCTTCACAGGTGCTGGTGCATCCTGCACACTTGAGGGCTAGACCAGCAGAGCACAAACTCTGGCCGTTTCTATGAACTTGAAAAGACTGGAATTAGGGTTTCTGTCATCGTGTCCTCAGTGTCACCCCAGTCATTAGTGCCTAAAGTTTTCTGCCCAAGGCCTGGACTAGCTAATTGTAGAGATATTTTATTGCCAGAAGTCTGACTGTAAACCTAAGATTGTTCTGGCCATGATAATCCATTAACAATGAAAAAAGAAATATAAAATATGTGTCAGGCCTGCCCAGGGCCCTTTTCATTTCCTCAGTGATGGCAGTGGCACCGTAGAAAAGAGAATGATCAAAATGCCTGCAAGACTAGCTCAGATCCCACCTTCCTCAGTCTCCCCAGTTGCCAGGGCCTTCCCCTCTGAGATTACTTTTACTTATATTTTGTATGTGCCTAGTTATTTTCATGTTTGTCTCTTCCATCGGAATATGAGCCTTTTGAAAGCCAGGGCTGTGTTTTTTGTCTTTTTGTGTGATCCCAGTGCATACTACAGTACCTGACACATCAAAAATGCTCAACAAATGTCTGCTTATCAACTGGCATATATTAGACCATGAGCTAAAATTAATTTAAGTATGAGTGCTTTAAATAGACAGTCTCTGTCCCGCTGCCCATAAATTGAAACACTGCTGAAGGAACTTAGCTACATCTGTATTGAATTGTTTTTTGCTATAAATGATACCAGAAGGCATAAAGACATGGTAGCCAAATAGAAAGATGGTGATGGTCAAAGGGTATTTTTGGAGAGGCAAATGAAGAATCTAGAGGAATTTCCTTCATCTTGAATCCAAAGGAAACATGAAACATCATTTCATGGTACACTTGGTCAACTCACCTTGAAAGAATCATGCCAGGCCCAAGCAAATAGACCACCATGAAGATTCTTGCAGCTCATGTGCCAGCAACTGTTAGAAACAGAGAAAGAGAACTTAACATCTCCTAAAACAAGGATTCTTCTCTTAGGGTACATGAGCTTTTTAAAAAGTGGTTAAGTATATTTAAATATGATTGATTTCCTTTGTAATCCTATGTATTTTATTTGATGCATTTTAAAAGCATGATTTTGAGAAGGGATCCACAGGTTTCACCAGACTATTAAAGGGGTCCATAACACAAAAAAGGCTAAGAAGGTGAGTCTAGTCCAACCCTTTGAGTTTCTGCTTAGATGCAGACACTGAGCCCCAGATTTGCATTCCCATGATCACTCAGGCAGTAAGGAGACGAGCCTAGAGATGAAGCCAGGATATCCAACACCAAATCCAGTATTATTTCCATTTCCCTGTGCTATCCTTTAGATTGCTAATCAATGATTTCAATATACAGGCCTCTAAAATGTGTTAGACAATACCTTTTAGGATTAAGCCTAAAGGTTTGTAGACTGGATGTCATGAATACAGAATTCTCAGGTCTATAGGACATGAATACTTTCAGCAGGGAGTCATAAGGCATTGGATGTGGTAAGCACCAAGTAAAGTCATGCACACACACAGATGAAACTGATTATATACAGAAAGGCTTTGACTGGCTACTGATACAATAGAAATTTCAGAATTAACTGTCTATATGTAGACAGTTTATTACTAGAAAAGAATGCTAAAGTCAATACCATCTTTGAAGAAAAGATAAAGGTGAGAAGGATCTAAATGAAATGACAAAGCTCCAATGAAACCTGTTTAAACTAGCTGTTTCTCTGGATCACAGGAAGGTTAAAAGTATAGACAATGACAGCTGGCATTTCAAAGAAAAGTTTAAGTGATGTAAAATAGTCACTTCACACTGCATGACCTTGGCAATACTGCTTAACTGCTATGAGCCTCTTTCCTCATCTATATAAAAAAATGTTGCTTGTTTAGGTACAGGTTGGCCTAGGTAGCATTGGAAGTCCCTTCCTGCTCCAAGTCTGTGATCTAGCAATGCTCTCAATTGGGCCAGTCAGCAAACACTTGACACAAGAGCCAGAGCCACCAGGGCAGCAGCAACTTACAGTACAAACTCACTCCCAAAACGCTATGGAAGAGGATGATGGGAGAATCCAAGCTTTATTGACCAAAAAGAGCAATAGAAATAAAAAGCAGGGAAAGCAGCCTGAAGAAAACTGGGTGTGACCTATAGAACCCTGAGGTTGGAAGAGATCTCCGATCATTTAGTCCAAAGAGTAACTGAGGAAGCTCTCCTTCTGCATCATCCTCAGTGAGTGGGCATGCAGCCTTCACCTCTCTTTAGGGTGGCCCATGACCATCTAAGCCTCCTAGCTCCACTTTTAGAGAGCACTAATTGTGCCTTCCTTAATCTTTCATTTGCCCCCAATGTGTCCCTTTTCCAAGTTTCCCAGAGTGCCTTGTCCTTTCCTCTTGGGACTGAGCAGAACAACTCCGACAACAGTTCTGTCCCTCCCCTGAGCTTTCTCTTCTCCAAATTCAACATCTTCAATCCCTACAACTGATCCTTTTGTGGGATGGACCCAAAAGCCTTTCACTTTCCTATATAACTTTCTTTGACTTCCCTTTAGCTTACCCTTTCTAAAATTAGGGGTAGGTAGGTGACACAGTGGATGGAGTGCCAGGCCTGGAGTCAGAAAGACATGGGTCCAAATCCAGTCTCAGACACTGATTAGCTGTGTGACCCTGGGCAAGTCACTTAACTCTTTACCTCAGCTCGTCATCTGTAAAATGAGCTGGAGAAGGAAGTGGCAAACCACTCCAATATCTTTGCCAAGAGAACTCCAAATGGGGTCAAGAAGAGTGGCACATGATTGAAAATAGCTCAACAACAATTTATAAGATCTGTCAGCTCCCAAATCCTCTACACTATGCTTTTCTTAAAGGAGCCTGAGATGTCATTAGTTTTTGGCACTTAGCCAAGAGAAGTGAGAAAATTACCCCAAAGTACAGTGCTCCTTTCATGTGGTTGGGGCCCCTGACACAAATGGTTGTGTTTGCATGTGCTCTCTGCCAATTAGGGAGGTGGGTAGGTGACTCAGTGAATAGGGAACTGGGCCTGGAGTCAGGGAGACCTAAGTTCAAACCTGACCTCAGACACTGCTGTTTGCCCTAATCCACTGGAGAAGGAAATGGCAAACCACTCCAGTATCCCTGCCGAGAAAACCCTATGCCATTCCATAGGGTCCCAGAGTCAGATGCAACTCTAATTAGGCCAGTCCTCTCACAAACATCTCTTCTCTACTTTGCTTAACTTGCTCTAGAATGTCCTCTCACAGAATCTTAGATTCAGCATTTAAGGGCCATCTAGCCCAACTCCCTCATTTTACATGTGTGCAACTGAGGTCAAAGGGCACACGGTCCTTCCAAACCCCACTGTTCCTCCAAAGCCCAGTGTGCATCCTTCACAAATCCGCCCTAGAATGACTCCCGTCCTGTCAGACATCTCTTTCATCTACGCTATAAAATTACTGTTTGGCTTAAAGAGCACTGGCCTGGGTGTCTGAAGGCCTAGAATCTGGTTCCAAGTCTGCCATTCATTAACTGTTTTTTCCTTCAGAAAGCCACTTTATGTCTCTGATTGGCAGTTTTCTCACATGCAGAGTGAGATCAGTATTTCCCAACCCAAACTTTGCAGCAGGGAAGTAAAATAATGACATTTTCCTCTCTCATCCTCCTGGATCCTTAGCAGCAGCCTGGAGTCCTTGATGGCCTGGAGTCGGGAGCAGGCCCTGGGAAGCAGGGGGAGTTGGAGGAGGGAGAAGGGGAACACCAGGGTGAAGGGGGAAGATGAGGAGGAGTAGAAGTTAGCTCTTCACAGTGACAGCCAGAAGAAACAGGGACTTTTCTCAGTCAATGATGGCCATTGAATTCAATGACTCACATTGATGGTTTGTGTTGCCAGTCACACCTTTGGTATCTGCCTTCCATATGGGATCCTAGTAGTCAGTGCCCAATAGCAAGCAAAGGTAGAAAAGTAGGGATGAGTTTGCAGAAGGTGAGAGGACTGGCTTAATTAGAGCAGAGAGCATTTATACATAGAACTGTTGTGTCAAGGACCCCAATCACTTGGAAGGGCTGATGTACTTTGGGGCAATTGTTCTCCTTCTCTTGGCTCCCATTTCTCAGAATCATAGAGTTTGAAGGTATTTCAGAAGCCTATGAGTGCAACTCGTCCCTGAATAACAATTATCCCTGTACCATGCATGTTGGCATATGTCATGCAGAGAAGGCTGGACTTGGAGGCAGGAGGTCTTGAGTTCAAAATGACCTTTCCTATGACTCTTACATCAGCCTTTTAGCATTTAATTCAACTTGATCCAAGGCTATTTTATGTCCCTATAACTCACCTATAAGCCCTTGTGAAGACAGCACCTGTGTCCTAGACATGTTTCCATCCCAGCTCCTACCCTGATGCTGGCCACACAGTTAATACAGTACATACTTAAGATCCTAGATCATGATCATAGATTTGGAGCTGGAAAAGACTCTGGAGGTCTTCCAGTCCAGTCCCCTAGTTTTCCTGATTAGGAATTTGAGGGTCAGCAAGATGGAGTAACTTCTCTAAGGTCACAAAGCTGGAATGAGAACTTAGGTCAGGAGTTCTTCAACATTTTTGTGCATTGTAGATCTCTCTGACAGTCTAGTGAAGACTATGGGCCCCTTCTTAGGTTAATGTTTCTTAAATGTATAAAAGAAAATCAATTATATTGAAATTTCCCCAGTTACATGTAAAGGCAATTTGAACATTATTCTTTTTTTTAATTTTAAGTTCCAAATTTTCCCCCTCCCTCCCTCACTTTCCCCTACCCTGAGAGGGTAAGCAATTGATATAGGTTATACATGATATCAATTTTTTTTAAAGGAAAGTTCACAGGCCCTGGGTAACTGACTGCAGCCTTGCCTTTCCCTAGGAACTAGGTATGGCATAATGAAAGGGGCAGCTTCCAAAGGTGCCACCCTGAAAGGAAGCTGCCCATATGGGTCTATGTGGTTCCAGATGGAGCCAGAAGGAGAGAATGAGTCCCTGCCTTGACTGGTGCTAACTGGTTCTTTCTTTTTTTTTTTTCTTTTTTTTTTTTTTTCAGCGATCGGGGTTAAGTAACCTGCTCAAGGTTACACGGCCAGTTATTTCTGGGTGTGGTGCTAAGTATCTGAGCCCGGACTTGATCCAGGTCATCCCAACACTGGAGCCGGTGCTCTTACTCGCTGAGCTACCTGGCCACCCCTAAGCAATTGGGGTTAAGTAACTTGCTCAAGGTTACACGGCCAGGTGTTTCTGGGTGGGTGCTAAGTTTCTGAGCCTGGGATTCGATCTCCAGGTCTTTTCAACACTGGAGCCGGTGCTCTTACTCGCTGTGCTACCTGGCCGCCCCTTAACTGGTGCTTTCTAACTGATGCTGCCCTGTTGGATCCCACATGGAAGGTAGTTAACAAAGTTGTGACTTTGGCACCACAAAGTAATCCTCTCCTGGCTCTGCTGTTGAATCTCATTGCTCCCGCTGGCACTTGGACATTTGGAGCCAGGACTTGCCTCTGAGTAGGTGATAACCAGAATCCATAGGGACTAAGTCAGAATTGAGATCTCTTGGGAGTCCATAAACCAAAGAGGAGCCAGAGTAAAAGCCAGGAGGGGCCATTTACAGTGACTTAGCCATTACTGATTGTTAATGAAGTGTGACACACAGGATCAAGTTAAATGACAAGAGAAGCAGTGTGATCCAGTGGAAAGAAGACTAGCTCTGGGTGAGGAGAGGCCTGCATCTGAATCCTACCTCTGACTCTCATGGGCTGTGACTGTGGACAAGTCTCCCCATCTCACTCACTTTCAGTTTCCTCACTTGTAAAATGGAGATGATAATTCCTTGAGTACCCTCCTTCCTGGGTTGTGAGACTCAAATAACATAATGAATGCATGCAAAGAGCTTTGCAAAGCTTAATGGACTGTAGGAATGTCAGTTACTATTGTTAATGATTCCAGCTAAGGTCCAGAGCCGAGTGATTCTCATGGGGGTCAGTGGGCTATGAGTTTGCACTTTAAAAATCCCTTGGATTTGTGTGTGACAGTTTCAAGCAACCCTCTGGCCTTTATCTGAAGTGATCCCTACCCCCCGACACTGCCATGTCCCTCTCTATGTCTCAACTAAAGGATTCATCTCTTAATGATCCATTTAATGTTCAGTATATCTGAACCTGGGCAGTGAGGTGGCACAGTAGATAGAGAGCTGGGCCTAGAGTCAGGAAGATGTGAGTTCAGTGTTGGCCTCAGACACTTCCTAGTTGTGTGACCCTGGGCAAATTACTTAACCCTGTTTGCCCCCGTTCCCTCATCTGAAAAATGAACTCTAGAAGGAAATGGCAAATCACTCCAAGAAAACCTCAAATGGGGTCATGGAGAGTCAGACATGACTGAAAGGACTGAACAACAAATCTCTGAACACAAGCCTGGCCACTGCCCCAGCTCGGAGCCTCACTGCTCTCTTCAGATCACAGACTCGAGAAGCAGATTGATGTTGCCCAATCTATGTCCACTAATACCATGCAGGCCCTGGCCTCTGCCTCAATCATCTCTGTAAAAAGCAGAAGAGCCGAAGTGAACTCGTGTGCAAAGGGTGCCCTGTTCCTCAACAAGCTGCCACTGAGTTGTTCCCGACACCCCACAGTCCCTGCCTCCCGTTATGTTTGTCTCCACCCTCTGTTCTCATTTCAGGCCCCCTCTTAGAGTCTTTGACTCCTGGAAACTGGGCACAGCCTGTACCTACTGACTCTCACTTGTCTTCTTCTGGCATAGGGCCTGCAGAGCTCTGTTTTGAGCCCATGGTCAGATTTTCCTTACCTTGTTACTTCTTTTCACATGTGGCTCTGACCCCAGTTATCTTTGCTATTCCTGCAAAGGACCACATTCTCTCTCCAGTATCCCAGATTCTTGCCCATTTACATATATCTTCCTAACTAGACCGGACTTCTATATGTTTCCATACTTCAAGGATCCCAGATTTTGTCAGTGTAGGTCCAACTTCCTTCAATAATAGTGTTCACAACCCCTGTTATTCTTACCAAATCCTAAGATCACAGAAATCTAGAAGGGGCCTGAGTGACCATTTAGTCCAAGTCCCTAATTAACAGATGATGAAACTGATGTCCAAGGAAAAGAAATGCCCCCCCCCCCCAAAAAAAAACCACAAAGAAAATACACATAGCAAGTGTGTCTCTGTAGCCAAAGAGTGTATAATCCCACGGCCAGACTGGGGATGAGACTCTGAATTTAAGTAATAGACATAGAATCTATTATTGGCCCGTCTGTGACATCTTCCAAAATGGGTTGGACCTACCAGAGCTTCTGTTTTGCTGATGACCTTGCAAACCCCAGGAGCACTTGCATACCATGCTGACATGACATGAAGGAAGACTTTGGAGGACTTCAGAGGAGGGCTATCTGGACCCAAAACATACCATCACACTTTGAGAAATAATTACTCTTTAGAATAAATGAGACCATTTTCCTCTTGGTGTGAGAGCCAATTATGAATCCTCTCTCTTACCTAATAATCACAAGTTCTTTCCCTGACTGCAAAACGAGCTACAGAAAGAATTCTATATTCAATCAAGGTTTTAAGAATGTTAAACCTATTAACCTTTACTGTGATTTTCATGGACACATTAGCTAATTACCAAAGATAATTAAACTAGGCTTCTTCCTGGATTGCCTCTTTGACCATGATCCTATGGTGACAATTCTGGGTTGTGCTGTGAGGATATCATCCTGTCTGGGAACAAGGACCATTTCTAACCAGACTCAGATGCTTGCTGAATCTTTAGATGAGACAAATTCCTCTCTTTGTGTTTATCTCTTTGTAAATTTAGAGCAGAAATAGCCACCTTTGTGGGACATAATTATAGAGATAAAGATCCGGCCTGGGACAATTCCTTTGAATCACTAGATGAAGTAGCTACTACGATAATTCTCATCATCTCTGTTTCACAGAAAAGAAGACTGATGCTTAGAGAGATGAAGGGACTTCTATGGTCACAAAGCCATGAATGAGCAGGTGGGATTTAAACCCAGCTCTGCCTGATAAGAATTCCTCTAAATTCCTGAAGGAAAGGCCATCTATGTGGCTTACAAATACAGAAAATAGCCAGAGGAGTAAAAGCTAATGGACTTCTTCACCTTTTTGGGGGGGGCGGCGGGGTATGTGGCCTAGACCTTTTTGGCAGTCCAGTGAAGTCTGTGGATGCTTTCTGAGTATAATATTTTTAAGTAAATAAAATAACACATATAGGATTACAATGGAAACAAATTATAACATAATAAACATACAAATTCATGGACCCCTATGTTCATAACCCCTTTGCTTTACACAAAGATAGATAAATTATCTAAGTGGTTGCTCTTTGCCAAGTTCTCTATAAGTATTGGGAATACAAACATAAGCAAATAAGACAGTCCCCTGCCCTTAAAGATTGGTTGACTGTTGTCCTTTCTTCTCAGAGGACCAAAATGGTATCATTATGTTGGAGTCAAATTACAGCGTGTCTAACTGACTGTGGGTGATCAGACCAAGCTCTGTCACAGGCTGGTCACAAATAATCCATGTGACCATTTGAGGTGAAGTTGTCTTTAAATTTGCCCATCTCATATTTCTTTTAAGCTATTGCAATTTTGTTTTGCTCATGGAGCACAGAACTTTCTCTGATGAGGGCATGCCATACTGGGTGGGCCCGTGTCAGTATTTCCCATGTCTTAGAATCAAATCCAAAGTTCTTCAGAGAGACCTGGAGAGTGTCCTTGATCTTTTCTGACCACCATGTGAGCACTTGTGTACATTCTTTGTAAAAAGCTTTTTAGGTAAATGTACATTTGACATTTGAACAATGTGGCCAGCACATCAAGGTTGTGCATCTCTACAGGAGAGTTTGAATGCCGTTCAGTTCAAGAAAGGCCTCAGTGTCCAGTACCTTATCTTGCCAGGTGATCCTCAGAATCTTCCTAAGACAATTGAAATGGAAGCAATTCAGTTTCCTGGCATGGTACTGGTAGACTGCCCAAGTTTCACAGGCATACAGCGATGGGGTCAACACAATGACTGAAGTTCTATTCTCATTACCGCTTAAAGTTTTTCAGAGCAAGGACTGAGTGTCTTTAATTATGATTATATTTGTCATTTTTGTCCTTGTTGAATGCATCCAACATCACTGAAAACGTCATGCTGAAAGCATGGGAGCAAGCACACAGCCCTGCTTCACTCCATTGATGACTGGGAAAGTGTGAGAGCATTGTCCATCACCCAGAATCTGGGCAAAAATGTTGTCATGAAATGGATGTACAATAGTGATGAACTTTTTTGGGCAACCAAATTTGGCCATGATCTTCCACAAACCCTAAGGCCTGGCAGTCAAAAGTGATGGTTAGATTGATGAATGTTGTGTACAGACCTCTGCTTTGCTCTTGGCATCTCTCCTGGAGCTGTTGAGCAGGAAACACCCCATCGACCATTTCTTGGCCTTTCTGAAGCCACACTGACTGTCAGGAAGATGACCATCTTCCAGGGGAAGGATCAGCCTATTAAATAGGACTCTTTGCCAACAATGACTAAGAGAGAATTCCCCTTCCCCCCTGTGATTGTAACAGGACAATCTATTTCCTTTACCTATACAGAGATGAACAATGGAGGTATACTTGAACTCCTGGGAGATAATCTTCTCTTGCCATATAACCCAGAAAATTTCAGTTCAATTTTTGTATGAACAGTAAATCTTAGCTGGAATAGAATCAGCACCAGGCACTTTGCCATGTGAGAGGAGCTTAATAGCATTTAAAACATTTTCTTCAGTTGGAAGTTTGTCTAGAGAGGGATTGACTTCAACCTGAAGTATACTGCCAATGGCTTCAGCATTGATTCTGGACAGTTTGTCGAGAACACTACAGAAGTGTTCAGCCCATCTCTCCAGGATCATATCACTATTTAAATCATATAATTTAAATTATATAACCAATTAAATTGGCTCCTTCAGCACTGAATAGTTGTGACACACCAAAGGTCTTTAGCCTATAAATAGCCTTCAGGACATCATAAAAGCACTTTGGATTGTTAGTATTAGTGTAAAACTGAATTTCATCTGCCTTCTTAGTGAGCCAAGAATTCTGCATCTCTCTATAAACTTTGCTTGCTCTTTATTTTTGATGGAGTTAAATGTTTTCTTGGAGGCAGATAAACTATCTTGCTGGTAAACCCTATGAGATTCTTGTTTTTTGTTTAGCAGCTTCTGAATTTCTCTATCATTTTTGTCAAACCAGTCTTTATGTTTGTGAGTGTTCTGGCCCAGATAAATAAATGTGATGCTATATACCAAATCCCTGAAAGCTGCCCACAACTTTTCTGCTCCATGGTTGCCTCATTCCCTTCAAGTTACCAAGGAACTGTTCACACTTGGAGAAGCACTCTAATCTGTTGATATTAAGTCTTCTGGTAGTTTCTTATCGGTTCTTATTTATCTAAGAAATGAAACCTTTATCATAGAAACTCCCTGCAAAGATTCCCCTCCCACCCCATTTTCCTGCTTCCCTTCTAATATTAGCTGCATTGATTTTGTTTATTTAAAAAAAAAACAATTTTGTGTGACCAAAATTGCTCACTTTCTGTCATCTTCTAGATCCTTTATTTGGTCATGAACTCTCCCCTATTCATAGAATAAAAAGGTAATTTTATTACTTGCTCCCATAATTTGTTTATGATGTCGCTGTTCATGTTTAAGTCACATATGCATCTGAATCTTGCTTTGGTTCACATTGGCCATACTGGGTTTGTTGGGTTTTTTTAGATTACCTTCTAGTTTGCCCAGCAGTTTCTGTTGAATAGTAAGTTCTTACTCCAGAAGCTAGAGACTTGAGGTTTATCAAACACTAGGCTACTGTGTTCATTTGCTTTTATAGGTTTTCCCTAATCTGTTCTCATCAGCCTGTTTCTTCACCAAGACAGAATTGTTTTGATGATTGTTGCTTTGTAGTTTAGATCTAGACTCCCTTCCTTCTTCCTTCTTTTCATTTTTCCCTTGAGAGTCTTGACTTTTTGCTTCTTCAGATAAACTTTGTGTTTATTTTTTCTAGCTCTAAAAGGGACTCTTTGGTAATGTGATTGGTGTGGCATTGGACAGATTCATTTCATGTGTGGAAGCAGAAAGAGCTCTAGATTTGGCCGGAAGATCCAGATTTGGATCAAGGTGATAGTGCTTAGATCTGTGTAACCTTAATTTCCAAATCTGTCAAATGTAAATGTTGAATTAGATGATTTTGAAATATATAATATTTTAAAATATTCCAGCTCTAAATCACCTGATCTTTTGAAATACAACATCCTCCCCAGCCCCCAGAAGGTATGTGAATAAAATTCTACTCTCAAATGGAAGGGCTGGTCCAGCTAATGGAAGAGAGAAGATGGACCCTGGTGATAGAAAGCCCTTTGTTGCTGTTGCTCAGTCATTTGTGGGTTGTGTCTAATTCTTTGTGACTCCATTTGGGGTTTCCTTGGCAAAGACACTTGCGTGATTTGCCATTTCCTTCTCTAGCTCATTTTAAAGATGAGGACACTGAGGCAAAGAGTTAAGTGATTTGCCCAGGGTCACATAGTTAGTGAATGTCTGAGGCCAGATTTGAACTCGGGAAGATGAGTCCCCCTGACTTCAGGCCTGGCACTCTGTCCACTGTACCTCTTGGCTGCCCAAATAGAAAATCCTTCTTGCCTCCAAATTCTTCATTCCCAGTGGACTGCAATCCTGATCTCCAGGGTTTTACATTCAAATGGGGAAGACAACATGTAAAAGGAAACTGAAAAGCAGAGGGGGAAAGAGAGAAGACACCCAGTGCAAAGGAGGAGCATAAGAGGATGGGAAATGAAGAGATGACTAGCTTGGACCCATCCTTAAAGAAAGGTTCTAGGAGGAGCCCTCTACCCTCCAATCAGTGGGAGAGACCCCAGTGGCAGAGGTCACTTCTAAACTGTGAGTTCCAGAGCTGAAGTGATCTTCTAGGATGAAGAAGTTCCTGGGGAATGGTGGGAAAGGAACGTGTGTTATACTGAGGTCTGGCACTACATTTAGAGGGCCCTGAAATACTTGCAGTCCTTCAGCATCACAGAATCAACAGAGCTTAGCATCTAAGGAGGATCAAGGTGAAGTGACTCTGCTAGCCCCCTCCTGCCCGTATCCTGGGGGCTCTGCCTCATGCTACACCCCTTCATTCACCAAAGGGCAAGCTTAGTTTTAGTGCTGCTTTCCCTAGATACCAACATTTCTAGTTGGGTACTACATTAACCTACACAATGCAGTGCTGGATGGGTTTATAGAAATAATTTTTTCCAACCTCATTTTTTATTGATAAATTTTATTTCAACAAGGCATACAAACTCTCACTGACAATTACACCCACCGCTATGTACAACCTTGAAGACATTTAACAAAACAGCATAAAAGTGACTGTGGATGATAGCAATTCAACTTTGTGCATTGTAGTAGTTTATCATTTCTTATAAGGCAGGACAGGTGTGTGCTTCAACACTAATAGAGCAATGCCAATGTTGTCTGTTACTTTTAGTAAGACTTTTGTTATCATTTAATGTTGTCTTCTTTTATATAGTTGCAGTGGCTATGCGGAACCATAACTAGGATGGGGTGATCAGAGTTTTGACCCAGGGCACCAAAACTTAGAGTGTGCTAATAGGACTTATATTCGTTCAGCAGCATAGAAACACTTGCACTTACATTTTTTTTAAGTTAAAATAGGAAGCTCCCAGATGGCATCTCAGGTGGGCGCCTACTCAGCATGGGCTTGTCTTGCTCTGTCTGCATCCCTACACCCCTCAAAATAGCTTCATGTCATCCTGGAGTTTCAGCCCCCAGGAGCTGCTATCCTGGGATATCTGTCTTCCCTTCACAGGACAATGTAGCAGGATCCTTCACCAGGATTTCCTTCCATGGGGTTTATTTTAAATAGCTGATTTGAGGTGACCTGACTGCTCTGAGTGCATTTTGTGAAGTTTATCCCCAGTACCCAAATTGTTCATTATAACTTTCAGTGTATGTATTACTTATTTGGTTCAGCTTTCTTTGCTGTTCATTTAACACACATTTTCCCATGTAACTTCGTACTCATAATGTCTGACTATCCCTAGAGTACAATGATGATTTTCCTTTAAATTCATGGATTCATTCAAACATTACCCAAACTTTGGGTATGGTGTTTTTTTTTGTTTTGTTTTTACAAATTTTGGCAGTTACTAGTAGTGCTGTTATGAAAAGTTTTGTATAGATAGACCTGTTGCTGTCATTAACCTTCTTAAGTTATAAATCCAAGAGTGGGATCTCTGGACCAAAGGAACTCACTCATTCAGAGACAGAAAAAAACAAGCTCAGAGAGGGCTAGTGACCTGGCTTCAGCCATACAGCTGGTACATGGCACAGCCATCCCTAGAAATCACATCCAATCTAGAATTGGGGCACAGTCCTTTCCCACTAACCCACACTGTGCTCTCCTCTTACTGAAGTCATTGGGTGGAACTTTATATGACCACTCTGTTTCAAGGACTAGGCTCTCTAGAGATATGAAGTAAAATCCTAAAGGGACTTCTGACTAAGAATGACTATAGACCACCAACCATGCCTGGATTATCTCTTTCCAAGAAAATGCGATGTGCTAGGAAGTACTATATGCTTCTGAGAACATCAACTATCCCTGCAGGTGCGGGGAGAATCAGAAGAATAAGAGTTACCTGTGTCTTGAATGTCACTAGGGATGTGAAAGCAGAGACATTGTAGTGGAAATGCCCACCATATTTTAGTCAGACTCAATGAAGGAGGCAGGTGATTATTGACATTTAGAAGAACTGAAAGTTATTGATGAGAATTCTAGGCCAATGTGGTGCACAAATGCCTTATCTGGAATTCTATGGCAAGCCAAGTTAAGTTCTTTGGATACAGTCTGGTTTTCCCAGTTGAAGTGGGCACCAAAGAGCTAGATATTTGCATCATGTTAGCAGAACAATGGAGTTCATTCCTTGTTTGGGGTATGAGGAAATGTTAGAGAATTCGCTTCATTTCCATTGATCCTTCATCAGGGGAGCTGCCTGATCAACTTTACAAAAGTTATTTGCTTCATTGGCAAAAGGAACTATAACTTTTTATGGAAATGTTGAAAACACTTATTCAGATTTTTTTTTAATTTTTAAAAATTTTATTTATCCAGATTTTTAAATAAATGCTTGTAGGCCTCTTGACTATTCTTTCTGGCTTCCCTCCTGAGGTTTCTTCAGAAGACTTGAAATCCCACAGTCTTTCTTGGCTCTTCCCTTTCTGTTAGGGGAAACAGCCTGTAAATAACTATGTTCACACAAGTTCATTATAGTTGAAAACTACTCTATCTATCTCATTGATAATCACCAAATTCTATTGATTCTACCTTTGCTTTTGTTCTTGATTCCCTTCTTCAGGGGGCGCTGCCGAGGGCTCTGAGGGGTCTGCATCCCTTAGGTGGGAATCCAGTCTGGGCCCACTATCTCAGGTTGACTCTCTTTCCTCTACCTCACCCCCCCCATAACTCCGCCCCTGTGCAAGGGGGCCTGGCCTTGGGTGACATAGATAAAGTAATAATGCATGGGATAAGAAAGCAGGGAAGCATCCCAGGGGAGTAGACTCCGGCAAAGTTGCAAGTTAGGTGCCTCATGAGGCAAAAAGTTTCCCATGAGAAAGTACAGTGCTTTAGCTATAGTTTATATACTGGACCCTCAGATGAATAAAATTAACTCAGCTTCTGCTGGCTCACCAGGCCCACGTTCATTTCAACTCCTCTATGGAATGCCCGCCTGCTGCTGGCAGCGCCTTCCCAATCTCAGTAACTCCAACTTGCTCCAAACCCTCCCCACCTCATGCATGAGGCATTGTAATGATCTCGTCTGATGGTTCTCTTAGGTACCAGCCTCGCCTTCCCACCTTTGAGTCCATGACCACTGGATTGACTGCTCAAATGCCTTCAATATCTCCCTATTTCTGGACTTTATATGGGGGTGGGGTTTGGCAGTTGAGTATTGAATGTTGAGTTTCTGGCCTTCTACTCTGGTCAAACTATTACTGCTGCTCCTTGGGTATTTCCACCTTACTCTTTGTACTCTTCTTCCCAGCGCATTATATCATTCTTTTCAACCTCTGTGAAGTCTCCCCACCCTTTATGGCACAACCCAATCCTAAATTCTATCAAAGATGTTCTTGATGATCTAGCCTCCCAGTAGTTTCACCATTTGCTTTTGTCTATCCACTGGTTGGATAGACATTATCTTTATTACCATTATCTTTACTGTTTTGCTCTGTGAAGACAGGAATCAAGTCTTATTCATCTCTACCCCCTTCACTCCCAAAGAGAATCAATTTTCTTTTTTTTTTTTGGAGGGCAATTGGGGTTAAGTAACTTGCCCAAGGTTACATGGCTAGTTTTAAGTGTTAAGTGTCTGAGGCCGGAAACAAACTCAGGTCCTCCTGACTCTGGGGCCGGCACTTTACTCACTGCGCCACCTAGCCGCCCAAGAATCAATTTTCTTACAGACAGTAAGAGTTCAGAACATAGTGTTGATTTGATTGCTATTGTTTCTATGGGGTTTAAAGCATACCTGATTATGTATGGAATTTTTTTTTCACATGGGGAAGCTCAGGTGGTAGGGCATTGATTCAGCGCACTCCATCCTTACAGAGAGGCTATTTGGCATAGTGAAATGAGTGCACCAGACTTGGAGTTAGGAGAGGTGTATGTACAAAAGGTACCTTTTACATTTATTAGGTGTGTGACTATGGGAAAGTTACTGAATCTCTCTGAGCCTTGGTTTCTTTTTCTGTAAAAATGGAGCTGTTACTAAAACTACCTCATGAAGCTGACATGGGGAATCCCATGAGGTAGTGTCTTCCGACCCTTAAATATGTGTCAGGTATGATTATTTTTCCAACTCAGCTATATAATCCTGCTTTTCCTTATACATTTTAGCAAGATTTCCAAGGAAATTCAAGTGTGAACACACTGTTCTAGAAAGGGCTAAGTATCGCAAGTCCTTTGTGTGTACCAGTGATGCTGCTGACTCACCATCATTGTCATACCTCTTTGGAACTGTTTTTCCAAGAATGATGATGCCTTTGTCCTGACCTATCCTTGAGCAGGAATGCTTTCCTTAGGTGGCTGTTTGGGCTTAGCAGCAAGTTTTGCAAAAGAGGGTTTGTTTTTTTCTTCTGTGTTAATAATATACCTTATACTGTCAAAGAGTATTTATGCACATTATCACATTTAATCCTTCCCACGTTCTAGTACAGTGAATGGCTCCTTTCATGACTGACTTTGTGCCTTAAAGAGGCTAGGTATAGGTCCAAGGTAGTTAGGAGGTGCTGCAGTAGATAGGACCCTAAGCCAGACCTGGAATCAGGAAGATTCATTTTCTTGAATTCAAATCTGGCGTCGGACACTTACTAGCTGTGTGACCTTGGGCAGATCACAATCCTGTTTGCCTCAGTTTCCTCATCTGTAATATGAGCCAGAGAAGAAAATGGCAAAACACTCCAGTATCTTTGCCAAGGAAACACCATATGAGGTGACAAAGAGTCAGAGAAGGCTGAAATCACTGAACAACAACACAGAGCCAGTGGAGAAGTGATAGACTTGGAGTCAGAGCACCTGAGCTCACATCCTGGCTCAGCTGCTCATTAGTGTGCTGACCTTGGGCAAACCACGTGGCCCCTCTGCTTCAGTTTACTCATCTGTGGAATGGGGGTGATGACTACACACCCATAGGATCTTAGACAAGCCACTGTCTCTGACAGTGAGAATCCTAGGCTCTGTCAAGGCACAGTAGAAGCACCTGAGGCTCTTCCTGATCTGTCCCTCCCCCCCCCTCAGCTGCCGGGGCCTCCCCACCCCCCACTCTAGTTATTAAGCTTGTTTCTACTTTGAGAATACATACACACATATAATGTACATGTATGCATACATGTATGTAGATCCATATGTACCTGAGCATGCTCACATTACTTTTATGCCTTTTGTATATGTGAACACGTCTATCATGCCTATGTATTCATGTGTATATATCCATGTGTATGAATGTGTATATGTTGTATAAGTATGTGTATATTATGTATGTATCCATGTATAGATCCACACATGTGAATCTAGACACATTACATATCTTGCATGCACCACACTATTGTGTATATGCACGTAATGCATACATATCATGCAGTACATGTTTGAGCACATATGTGTACATGTGTGTAATATGCATGCACGTACATTTTGAGCACAGGGACTATTTTCACTTTTGTCTGGCACCTAGCAGAGTGTCTAGCCCTGGGTATGTACTCAGTAAAGGTATATTTGTTTTTTAATGGATTGATTGACTATAGCCTCTGTTTCCTCTAAGATGACAAGGTTACTTTGTTCAATGATCAGCTATGACTGACTTAGCTCTTCTCAGCAATACAATGATCCAAGACACTTCCAAAAGACTCATGATGGAAAATGCTGTCCACAATCAGAGAAAGAAATATGGAGTCTGAATGCAGATCAAAGTATGCTATTTTCACTTTCCTTTTTTGTGCCTGTGTATTTTTCCTTTTGTTTCTTCTTTCATAGCATGATTAACATGGACATATGTTTTACATGATTCTACATATATAATATATGTCATATTGCTTGCTGTCTTAGGGAGGGGCATGAGGAGGGAGGGAAGGGGAAAAATTTGGAACTCAAAAATCTTATCAAAATGAATGTTGGAAGTTGTCTTTAGAAGTAATTGGAAAAATAAAATACTGTTTAAAAATAAAATGACAGGGTCAGCCATGGAAGGAAGGATGGAAGGGAGAGAGGAAAGAAAGAAGAGAGGGAGGAAGGCGAGAAGGGAGGGAAGGAAGAAGAGAGAGGGAAGAAGGATAGAAGGGATGGCAGGAAGAAAAAAGGGAGAGAAGAAAAGAAGGGAGGGAAGGAGAGAGGAAGGATATTAAGGAGGGAGGGAGGAAAGAAGGAAGGGAGAAGGAAGAAAATTAGCATTAATTAAGCATCTACTGCATAGCAGGCACTGTGCTAAGCACCTTACAGATGGTCTCATTTGGTCCTCACAACACCCTTGAGAGGCAGGTGTTATTCTTAGCCTCATTTTATAGTTGAGGAACCCAATGCCAGGGACTCACTCAGGATCATACAGCTGTTAAGTGACCAAGGCTGGATTTTGGATCCAGGTCTTTCTCAAGGACAACATGGCTACTTTGTGAAAAAATCCTAGGATTCTAGCTAAGTTTATAGATCCATTGGACTTGGAGTCCGGAAGCATTGAGTTCAAGTCCTGATATAGACATTAGCTCTCGGTACCTCAGTTTCCTTATCTGTAAAATGGAAATAATAATACCCACTTCACTGGGTTGTTAGTGAAGTTCAAATGAAATTGCCTGTGCTGAGAGCTTTACAAAACTTAAAATGCTATAGAAATTCTCTTATCTCGAAGGTTCCTTCTGTCAGGGCAACATTAAGTTAGACTGTGAATAAGGAGCTGGCTCTGCAGGTATAAGCAGAATAAGAGACCTGTAATTACAAGTGCATAGTCAGTCCACAAGTATTTGTTGAACTCCTACTATGTGCCAAGCACTGTGCTGCACAGTAGGGATGCAAAGAAATCCCCAAACAGTCCCTGCCTTCAGGGAGCTCCCAGTCTGTTACAGAAGACAAATACGAGAAATATGGATTGACGTGGGCATCCTGAAGATGCCTAAAATCACAGGTGCACTCTGCTCTCCCAGCACTTCCTGGTAGAGTTGTGGATGGAATCACATGGTTTGGGGTCGAGGAAGGGACCTTGAGAGGTCATCTGGTCCATCTGCCTGGACCTCAGCAGCCCTGCATCTTGACTAGCCCAGACAGACTTAGCCTATTTTTAAAGCCCTCTGGCGGAGGGAGAGTCCACATGCTCTTTGCTGACCCATTCCAGTGTTTCATTGTCCTCATTTTCTTCAGTGCCTTCCTTCTAGCTACCCTAATCCCCTTGTGCTATAACTCATGCCCATTTTCTCATATCTTCTCAATGGGTCACCAACCTCTTCATAATGTTTGAAAAATTTTTAAGGCGCATTTTAAGTCACTTGTCTTTCAAGCTTCCAGGCAGACTTCTGGTGTGTAGTCCTGAACTGGAAGTTGGGGAGACCTGAATTCAAATTCTGCCTCCATCATTTTTTGGCCAGCCACATGACCTCTGACAAATCACCTTTCTGATCTTCAAGGTGCTTTCCAGCTCTAACATTCTAAGCTAATGTTAAATTCTAGTGTATATTTGCTCTCTTGGGACTTACCTCCTGATTACCTCCACATTTGTAGAGGGCTAGGGTAGGGAGGGCATATCTTCTGAAAATCTGGAATGTTACCTACCAAGCCTGAAGCCTCAAACTGATTAAGAGGCAGCCTTGGAGTCAGGCACATCTGAGTTTCTAACACTTTGTGACCATGGGAAAGTCACTGAGTTTCTCATAATCCTCTCAAAGCTCTCTATGACTAAGTTACCTAGAGATTGTTGGCCTACTTTAGTGATTGGAATTTCTGCACACTGGACGGCCCCTACACCAATTAAGTCACATATCTGGACTCCCTTCAACCTAACCTCTATCCTCCCCACAAAAACTAGGTTGGCTCTAAGTCAGAGCGCCAGGCCTACCTCCACAAGGCAGATGAAGCCAGCTCCCGGGGCACCAGGTACCATGTCCTGGTTTCCCGGGTAGTAGCAGCCCCTCTACAAGGACACAGAGAGTAGGTTCCCCCACAGGACCACTGCATAGAAGTCAGATTATCCGCTGGGGTAATGCCACTGACAGCGGTGTCTAGTCTATAACAGTAAGACATCCCGTGACTGCATACTCTTTTTTCCTCATGTTATGTTCATCTTTTGACTGACAGAAGGAGATTGCTTAAGAGCACAGGCCTCAGATGTAGAAGGGAAACCAGGATTCCAGTTTTAGCTCTGCCACTGACTAGCTGGAGAACAAACTTTGGGTAAATCTCTTATTCTCCTCATTTGTAAAAGGAGACAGATAATTAGATGATTTATGTGCCTCTCTGCCAGTTATTAAGTTCTACCATTTTATAAACATGTTAGGTCACCTCTGAGCTTCTCTGATCTCAGGACTGTTTTCTGTGGTACCCATTCACATCTAGTCTTTTTCTATATTGCTTTTTCTTAGAATAAATTAAATATGACCTCTACTGGGTGCCAACCTGATATAAGTTAACATATGCATTTTGCAAAAATCAGACAAACTCCAGCTAGTGTGTATCCAAATCCCAGAACCCTCCAAAATAAATGTAAAAAGTGAGTGCTTGCGACAGTTATTTGTGTGTGTGTGTGTGTGTGTGTGTGTGTGTGTGTGTGTGTTTAGGGCTATCACAATGCAGTCAACCAGAGAAAATCAACCATGAGCTAGGGGAAAATAATTTGAATTTATAGTGGGGTTTGCCAAGAATGCCACGACTGAATGCAAAGATTCTGGAGCCTGACATTGAGAAGAGAGCTGAACTCTCCCTGGGATTGTTTGAGCTGTGTGGCTCATTGATGCTATTTCTATTTGCTTTCTTGTCTGTCATTTCTGGAATCACGGAGCTATTTTGGCTCTTACTCAGCTCTACTCCCTCCTGAGAGGTTAAAATATCCAGAAAGCAGTGGTGCTGAATCTTTGCATCTTTAGTAGAGGGGCAGCCTGGGCCATTTGGTGATGCTGCTTTGGGGCAGAGTAAATTTGTAGCCGTAATGATATTTTGGACTGTGAGATCCCACTGGATTTGGGGAACTTTGAATTACCTTAAATAGTGAGAACATAAACACTCCTAAGTCACCCCTGAGACAAAATAACTGAAGCATGGAAATTAGTTCAGATATGCACCAAAGCTTCATTGAATTTTAATCTAAGTTTTTACCAAATTATTTACAGATACTTGGGAAATGGAAGTTAGGTCACAATGAAAGATGGATCAAGTGGGTTGCAATAAATTTGTGACCCAAAATCCTTGACCTTTGGGCTTGGCTAAGCCAGAGTAATTGACCATTTTGGCTGAAGTCCAAGGTGCCTGTTTTTAGACTCTTATTATTACTGTGCTGAGTCGGTGCTTTTTGTGGAGATCTTTAAAACGTTGCTTTTCCTTAAAAGCAGTGAAGTCAATGTTTCAATAAACATTTATGGAGTTAAGCACCTATGGTGAGATGAGGCAATGTGCAGGGCATTGTTGAGGATATATGGTTGAATAAAACATAATCCATTTTCTAAAGGGCATATGACCAAATAAAAGAGAGGACATAGGTACAAATACTTGCAATATAAGAATCAAAGATTTACAGAATCACAGACATAAAAGAGACCCCAAAAAGTCACCTGGCCCAAGATATATCTGAATAGAAATCCATCCAGAAGAAGAGGTCAACCATTTTCTGGGGAAAAAACAATGGTGAATGAGAAATCACTACCTTGGGAAGTGGGGAGGTGAATTCCACTTTTCAAACAGCTCTGTTAGGAAGGAGTAGAAATCTACTTCTTTGAAAAACATCCATCTTTTGCTTCAAGTTGTACCCTCTTCAGCCGAACAGAACAAAACTAATTTTTCTTCTATAAGACACTATTTGTTGGTGTGCTTTTCCCTCCTCTAAATATCTTGTATTTACTTATCTTTGTAACTGAGTCATCGCATACACACATCCTCAATCTTTCTGTCTCTCTATCTCTCACTGTCTCTGTCTCTGTCTCTCTCTCACACACACACACACACACAGTAGAATGTAAGCTCTTTGTTAGGAAGGTTATTTATTTATTTTTTGTATTTGTATCCTTCATGGCCTATCTTAGTTTCTTGCATATGTAGGGACATTAAAAATGCTTGTTGAATTGAGCTTTCACACACTTGAAGAAATCCATCATGTCCCACCCAAGTCTTTTCTTCTCTAGACTAACCATCTATGATAAGTACACAAAAGATGCACAAACAACAGGTTCTGTGAAATTGAAGTAATAAAAGATCATTTCCAAGGGAAATTATTGATAATGGAGACTTTGTAGAAAATGTGGCACTTGAGCTGTATCAAAAACAGGTCATGCCACTTAGGTCCATTTGGACCTAAGCACAAGACTTTGGATGGGATCTCAGTTCCATCATCTTTCTTGTTCTGGACACAATTCCTCTATTAACACAGCTGAAAACCTCCCTGGTCCTTTTATTATGTCACACTGTCAACTCATATTGCATCACACTAAAATCCCCAAGTCTTTTTCACTTGAATTATTGTCTAGCTATGTCTTCCCCATATTGTATTTGTCCAATTGATTTTATGAACCCAATATAAGACTTTGGATGCATCCCTATTAAATTTCATCTTACTAGACATACCCTATTTTCTATCTCATTGAGTTTCTTTTTTGGATCCTAATACTATGGTGTAGAATAATAGCTATCATTCCTAACTTTGTGCATCTAAAATGAGTTTTCTGTACTCACAAAGTATTTATCTTCTTTACTTTTCATTTGGCACTTAATTCAAAATGTCTAGCCTAAGGCTATGTAAGGGAACTATATCTAGAAGACAGGAATGGGAAAGAAGGAAACTGGGAAGGAGGTAAAGAAAATAAAGAAGGAAGATTTGAGAAAAGACAGGAGGGAATGGGAGAAGACATGGAAGCAGGATGATATTAGTAATGGTAAAAGAGGAAAGAAGAGAGGCAGTATAAATATTATAGAAGCCCTGTATTTGGAGTCAGAGACCTTGATTCAAATCCCAACCCAGGATTGATTCCCAACTCTGCATTTTTCAAGATCGAGCTATTTAGCCTGTCCGAGACTCAGTTTCTTCATCTATAAAAGGACTGGGTTGGACTAGATGGCCTCAAAGGTTCCTTTTAGCCCTAAATTTATAGCCTATAATTTTCCTTTAATGGGGTTACCAAACATCTCAGGAAAACATTTGGCAAAATCCCTTATGGAATCTGTAGCAACCATGGAGACACACAAGACAAACATGATTAGGAGGATTCAGAACTGGTCAAATATCTGGAGCCAAAGAGTGACTATTAGCGGCCCAAAGTCCGTGCCGAAGGAGGTCTCCAGTGGAGTGCTTCAGGGATCTCTCCTTTGCACTGTACTCCACATTTTTATGGATGACTTGGGGGAAGGCCTAAGTAATAATGCTATCGAATTGACAAATGCTACTATGCTAGAAGAAAATAAGTAGAATGTCATATTATATGACAGAGATCTTGAAAGGCTAAAATGAGTAGTGAAATCTTTTTTTTTTTTCTGGAGGGGAGGTAGGGCAGTTGGGGTTAAGTGACTTGCCCAAGGTCATACAGCTAATTTTTTTGTATGTGTGTTGTGTCTGAGGCTAGATTTGAACTCAAGTCCTCCTGACTCTAGGGCCACTGCACCATCTAGCTGCCCCTGAGTAGTGAAATCTTAAAAGATGAAATATAACAGAAAGAAACTTCTAAATTTGAGGGTTTTTTTTTTTAAATCAACTTCCTGAATACTAGAGATACAGCTAGATTCATCTGAAAAATCATCGGGTAGGGAGTAGGATGGGTTTAGTGGGCTGCCAACTCAGTCTAAGTCCACAGTGTGATATGGCATCCAAAATAACAAATCTAATTTTGACAAATTGTAATGATGAGGGTGAACACAGTGGTGAGGGGGCTTAAGCCCATAACATGCTAGTTTAAGGGAACAGGGAATATTTAGCTCCCAGAAGAGAAGACTGAGAAGGCACAAAATTAGAGCCTGTGTTAGCCAGGTCCAAGATTTCTGGGAACATAGACAAAGACTTCCACTATCTGCTAATCACAGGATTTGCTGAATCACGTGTAAAGCCCTCGTGGGAACTTTACTGTGGAAAAGAGACATGAAACATGTGACCACTACTTCTCTGCCATCCTTATCCCACATATACCTGATTGGAGAAGTGAAGAGGTAGGTCTGTGTGACTAAAAATAAGGCTTTAAACCGTTCAGTTCAAGCAGAGCTGCTCCTTCCTAGCCTTCTGTTGGAACCCTGTGGCCTGGAGAGGATGGGAGGGTGACATGTAACCAAAGGCTCCAGGTGTCCCAGAAGGTTCTGATTGGTTCTTCTTCTATTCTCCCTCTACACTACTCCCCTTGGTGATCTCATCAGCTCCAGTGGATTTAATGACCATGTCTATGTTGATGATTCTCAAGTCTACCCATCCTACCCCAACCTCTCTGCTGACCTCCAATTTCACATCTCCAACTGTTTTTCAGATATCTCAAACTGATTGTCCAGTAGACATTGGAAACCCAACATGTTCCGAACTGAACTCATTGTCTTTTCCCCTAAACACTCCCCCATATCTACCTTCCTTATTACTACAAAGGGTAACACCCTTCCAGTCCCTCAGGCTTACAACCTAGGTGTTATTCTGGACTCCTCCCTCCCTCTCACCACCCACAGCTGAGCCGTTGCCAAGTTTTATCAATTTTACCTCTGGAACATCTCTCCAGCATGCCCCTTTTTCTCCTCTGACATTGCCACCCCTCTGGTGCAGGCCCTCATCTCCTCACACCTGGACTACTGCAACAGTTTCTGATCAGCCCACCTGCCTCAAGTCTCTCCCTACTCTAAGCCATCTCCCATTCAGCCACCAAAGTGATTTTCCTAAAGTACAGATCTGACCATGCCACCCCCTACTCAGTAATCTCTAGTAGCTCCCTCTTGGCTCCAGTATCAAATATAAGATCCTCTGTCTGGTGTTCAAAGCCCTTCATAATCTAGCTCCTCCAGCTTTTCTAGTCTTCTTACTCCCTATCCCCACATACTCTTTGATCCAGTGACATTGACCTCCTGACTGTTTTATCAACAAGACTCTGCATCTCTTTGCCCGGGCATTTTCTCTAGCCTGGAATTTGCTCCCTTCTCTGCTTTGTCTACTGACCTTGCTGGTTTCCTTTTAAGTCACAAGTAAAATCCAATATTCCAAATGAAGTCCCTCTAAACCCTTCTTAATTCTACTACCTTCCTTCTTTTAATTTTTTCCTATTTATCCTGTATGTAGCTTGTTTGTATATATTTGGTTGCATGTTGTCTCCCCCATTAGATTGTAAGCTCCTTCAGAGCAAGCAGTCTTTTGACTCTTTTTGTATTCCCCAGTACTTAGCAGTGTTTGGCATATAGTAAGTGCTTAATAAATGTTTATTGACTCACTAGGGAAATTTCTACTTGTCCACAAACACCGAAAGGGTTGAACCTGTAGTTATCTTGCATCATAGTCCTTGAAATATTTGAAGATGGCTAAGTGCTAGAAGGAAATTGTGAAGTACTCTAGTATCTTTGCCAAGAAAGCCCCAAATAAGGTCATGAAGAATTGGACAGGACTGAAAACAACTGAATAACAAAACAAAGCGCTAGAAGGACTAGACTTGCTCATTTTGGGGCCAAAAGGGTAAGCAATGATTCTAGGAAGGAAAACTTCCTAAAAAGTAAACTGTCCTAAAGTAGAATTCAGATTAGGTTTCTCCTTTTTGGGGATCTCCATGTGAAGGTATTCTGACTCATTGTCATCAGCGCCATTGAAAAGACTTGTGTTCTGGAGCTGAGGAGATTGGCTGACCTCTGAGGTCCCACTCAGCTCTGATATGTGAGGATTCCGAGAGAGATAGACCTTGATGGAGAGAAAGAGAAGATCTCAGCAAGTGGAGATGGGAGCTTCCTGGGGTCCTGGGGGAAAACTGCTCCAGATGAGTGGAATGTCATATGAGCAAAAGTTGCTTTTCTGAGGAAGCCCAGGATGTGTATTGGGGATGGTGAGAATAGCATTTTGACTAGTTCTGAGGAATATGTGGTCAGTTTTCTTGCAGAAGTGAAGATCACAGTGTGGAACATTGCATATCTTTTCAGATTTTTTTAAAGTATTGATCAGTTCTGCTGATTTTTTCCCCTCTTTTTCCTCTTTTAAATACTCTTTCTTATATAGAATGGCTCCCTGGGTAGGGTAGGTAGATGGGGAATTTAGATGATTTAAACTTTTTTAAATAAAATTTTATGTTTATTTTTAATTTACATCATTCATTTCCACAAGATTTTGAGTTACAGATTTTCCTCTGTATTTCCCCTATCCACCACCCCAAAACAGTGATCCCACTGTATACCCCCTCCCACAATTTGCTCTCTCCTATATCCTCCTCCAGCCCCCCTCCGACTTTCTGGTAGGGCAAGATGGATCTCCATACCCCAGTGCCTGTTTATCTTATTTCCCAGTTGCATATAAATAATAATAATTAATAATAATAATAATAATTTTTAAAAACATTTGCTATTTAAAATTTGAATTCCAGATTCTTTTACTTCCTCCCTTGTTACCCACCCTTACTGGGAAGATAAGCAGTTCAACATAGGTTGTGCATGTGTAATAATGCAAAACATTTCCATAGTGGATATATTGTGAAAGACTGACTATATTTCCTTCCATCTTTCCTGCCCCCTACTTGTTCTATTCTCTACTTTGACCCTGTCCCTTCCAAAAGTCTGTGCTGCTAACCCTCCCCTCCATGATCTCCTGTCTTATCCCCTTCCCCCCTACTCTCCTGTAGTGTGAGATACCCAATTTAGTGTGTATATCATTCCCTCCCTAAGCCAAATTCAATGAGAATAAGGTTGACCCATTCCCTTTTGTCTCCTGTTCTTCCCTTCCATTGTAACAGTTGTCCCTTGCCTCTTTTATGTGAGATAATTTACCCCATTCTGTCTCTCCCCATCTCCTCTTATTATATTCTTCTCTCACCTCTCAATTTCACCTTTGAAATATAATACCTTCCTATTCAATTGATCCTGTGCCCTCTGTCTATATATACCTGTACACATATATACACACACTCACATATGTATTCATATGCACATATACCCTCCTATATAGATATATATATGTATGTATGTGTGTATATGTGAAAATTTTATATTTCCTTCAACTATCCTCATACTGAGAAAAGTTTCATAAGTTAGAATTATCGTTTTTCCATGTAGGCATGTAAATTGTTTGACTTTGATAAGTTCCTTACGATTTCTTTTCCCTGTTTACCTTCTCATGCTTCTCTTGCTTCTTGTATCTGAATGTCAAATTTTCTATTCAACTCTGGTTTTTTCATCAAGAATCCTTGAAAGTTCTCTATTCCATTGAATGACCTTATTTTCCCCTGAAACATTATACTCGGTTTTTCTGGGTAGGTGATTCTTGGTTTTAATTCTAGCTCCTTTGACCTCCAGAATATTATATTCCAAGCCCTTAAATCCTTTAATGTAGAAGTGGCTAGATCCTGTGTTATCCTGATTGTGTTTCCACAATATTGAAATCGTTTCTTCTTGGCTGCTTATAATATTTTATCCTTGGTCTGGGAACTCTGGAACTGGCTATAATATTCCCAGGAGTTTTCTTTTTGGGATCTTTTTCAAGAGGTGATTGGTGGATTCTTTCAACCTCTATTTTTCTCTCTGGTTCTAAAACATCAGGGTAATTTTCCTTGAGAATTTCTTAAAAGATGATTTCTAGGTTGTTTTTTTGATCATGACTTTCAGGTAGTCCAATAATTTTTAAATTATCTCTCCTATATCTATTTTCCAGGTCAGTGGTTTTTCCAATGAGATATTTCATATTGCCTTCTATTTTTTTTTTCATTTTTTTGAATCTGTTTAATAGTATCTTGATTTCTCATAAAGTCACTAGCTTCCATTTGTTCCAGTCTAATTCTGAAGGAATGATTCTCTTCAGTGAGCTTTTGAGATTCTTTTTCCATCTGGCAAATTTGACTTTTTAAGGCATTCTTCTCCTCATTGACTTTTTTGGTCCTCTTTTGCCATTTCAATTAATCTATTTTTTAAGGTGTTATTTTCTTCAGTCAGGTTGTTGACTCTCTTTTCATGATTTTCTTGTATCATTCTCATTTCTCTTCCCAATTTTTCCTCCACTTCTCTTACTTGATTTTCAAAATCCTTCTTGAGCTCCTCCATGGCCTATAATCAGTTCAGATTTTTCTTGGAAGCTTTTGGTGCAGGAGTTATGACTTTGTTGTCTTCCTCCCACTCCATGCTTTGATCTTTTTTGTCCCCCCAAAAGGAATCTAAAGTTGAATTGCTGTGCTTGTTTTGCTTCCTTTGCTGGCTCATGTTGCCACTCAATTACATGACTTTTGAGCTCTTTGTCACAGTAGAACTCTACTTCCAGAGGGGAGAGCTTTGTCCCAAATCTCTGGGGTTTTCATAGAGCTGCCATATCTCTTAGGAGGGCACTGTCCCTGCAGCCCCCAGAAACTCTGGCTCACTGGTCACACACCTCAGGTCCACCACCCAAGACCATGATCCAGATCCAGGTAGGTTAAAGCAAGAACAATTACCCTCTGAATGTTTACTTGGGTCCTTGTTCTGTGGGCCAGGAGCTCTGAAGCAGCCACTTGGAGGTGCGGCTGCAACTCTGCCACTTCTAGCTCCAGGGGCAGGGGCCAGACCTACTCCTCAGTCCCTCCCCTCCTCCCCCCCCCCCAAATTCTACACAGACCTCTCACTTTTTCTTTGGCATTTATGGGTTAATAATTCTGGAAACTGCCACTGTTGCTGGTGATCCACTCTCCCAAAGTCAGCTGCAGCCTCTGCTCAGGACCTCCCTGGGGCTAAAACCGTGGGCTCATGTGAAGCTGGGCTCTGTTCCCAGTGCCCTGCAATGGACCCTTCCTGTCTGCCTGACAGGCTGCCTTCAGCAGGAGATTTGTTTCTCTCTGTCACTTTGTGGGTTCTGTAGCTCTAAAATTTGTTTAGAGTCATATTTTATAGGTATTTGTGGTGATTATGAGGGGAGCTCACAGAGCTTTCCTGCTTCTATGCCACCATCTTGGCTCCATCCCCATCTAGATGATGTGAATTAAAAATATTTCAATAAAATTTTATTTTTTTTAAAGAAGGGTATTTGGTGGGAAATAATGTGAGGTGAGATAGAAAGATAGGCTGGTACCTGATAGTGGAGGTCTTAAACGGTTTGAATTTTGTAAAGAATCAGGTTTTGAGCAAGGAACTAAGAAAAATCAGATCTTCTTATACTTCAGAAGGGACATGTTGAATGAGCAATGGATAATAAAAACTGGCATTTATATAGTGCTTTTAATGTTTGGAAAGTACCTTTCAGATGTCTTCTCATTTCATCCTTACAACAACCATCAAAGGTAGGTACTATTGTAATCCCAATTTTACAGATGAAGAAATGGACACGTAGAGCAGTTAAGTGACATGCTCAGGATCTCATGACTATCCAGCACCTGAGGTAAGATTTAAATTCAGACCAGCCTGACTGCAGATGCAGCTCTCTGTCTACTGTACCCATAACAATGGGATGGCAGGTCCATCGCAGTTTCCCAAGAGCAGACTCTGTCACATTCACATCTTTCTACCTTAGCAGCCAGCACAATAATTTACACTTAACAGATACTTAATATTTGTTTAATTGAATTTAATAATAATAATAGCAAACATTTTTATGGCTATTCCTATGTGCCAGGCACTGTGTTAAGTGTTTTATAGGTATCATCTCATCTGATCCCCACAGCAATGGACACCACCTGTTGTTCTGGATAGAAGATTACCTCAATTATATCAGTAACTTGGGCACAGCCAAAGGTGGTAGGCACAGTTACATAAACAAACGTTGTACATGGAAGCTGGATAATAATTTGAGATATTATAAAGGAGATTCATGTTTCAGGTATGGGCTGAACTTCATGCTCTTTAGGTACTTCTTTTTTTTTCTTTCAAAGTATTTTAATTTTTTCTCTCTTTTTTATTTTTTAGTTTACAGCATTCATTTTCACAAGATTTTGAGTTACAAATTTTCTCTCCATTTTTCCCCTACCCACCACCCCAAAATAGTGATCTGACTGAATATCCCCTCCCTGAATCTGCTCTCTCCCATATCTTCCCCATCCCCACTCTGATTTTCCAGTAGGGAACAGTGGATCTCTATGCTCTAGTGCCTGTATATCTTATTTCCCAGTTGCATGTAAAGTAATAGTAATAATAGTATATATGTTTTAAACATTTGATTTTAAGACTTTGAATTCCAGATTCATTCCTTTCCTTCCTTGTCACCCACCCTTACTGGGAAGATAAGCAATTCAATATAGGTTGTACATGTGTAACTAAGCAAAACATTTCCATAGTGGATATATTGTGAAAGACTGACTATATTTCCCTTCATCCTATCCCACCCCCTCATTTGTTCTATTCTATACTTTGATCATCTCCCTTTTCAAAAGTGGGTTCTTCTAACTTCCCTCCTCCCTAGCCTGCCCTCCCTTCCATTATCCCCCCTCTCATCCCCTTCCCCCTCTACTCTCCTATAGTGTGAGATACACTATTTAGTGTGTATATCATTCCCTCCCTAAGCCAAAGTCATTGAGAATAAGGTTGACTCATTCCCTTTTGTCTTCCTGTTCTTCCCCTCCATTGTAACAGTTTTCCCTTGCCTCTTCAAATTGAAATAATTTGCCCCATTGTCTCTCTTCCCATTTCCTCTCATTATATTCCTCTCTCAACTTTTGATTTCACCTTTTAAGTATCATCCCTTCCTATTCAATTGGTCCTGTGCCCTCTGTCTATGTATACCTGTACACATATATACACAAATTCACATATGTATTCATGCGCCCATATACCCTCCTATGTAGACATATATATGTGTCTATACATACATATATATATATAATGTACACACTTTTATACATATTTCTATTCCCTTCAACTATTCTTATACTGAGAAATGTTTCACAAATTACAATTATCGTTTTTCCATGTAGGCATGTAAACAGTTCAACTTTGATGAGTTCCTTATGATTTCTTTTCCCTGTTTACCTTCTTATGCTTCTCTTGCTTCTTGTATCTGAATGTCAAATTTTCTATTCCACTGTTTTTTTTTCATCAAGAATTCTTGAAGGTCCTCTATTCTACTGAATGACCATATTTTCTCCTGAAACATAATACTCAATTTTTCTGCATAGGTGATTCTTGGTTTTAATCCCAGCTCCTTTGACCTCCAGAATATCATATTCCATGCCCTTTGATCCCTCAGTGTAGAAGCTGCCATATCCTGTGTTATCCTGATTGTGTTTCTACAATATTCAAATTGTTTCTTCCTGGCTCCTTATAATATTTACTCCTTAATCTTGGAATTCTGGAACCTGAATATAATATTCATAGGAGTTTTCTTTTTGGGATCTTTTTCAGGAGGTGATTGGTGGATTCTTTCAACCTCTCCTTTACCCTCTGGTTCTAAAACATCAGGGCAAGTTTCCTTGGGAATTTCTTGAAGGATGATTTCTAGGTACTTTTTTTGATCATGACTTTCAGGTAGTCCAATAATTTTAAAATTGTCTCTGGATCTATTTTCCAGGTCAGTGGTTTTTCCAATAAGATATTTCACATTGCCTTCTATTTTTTTATTTGTTTGTATCTGTTTAATAGTATCTTGATTTCTCATAAAGTCACTAGCTTCTATTTGTTCCAATCTAGTTCTGAAGCAATGATTCTCCTCATTGAGCTTTTGAGATTCTTTTTCCATCTGGTAAATTCGGCTTTTTAAGGCATTCTTCTCCTCATTGACTTTTTTGGTCCTCTTTTGCCATTTCAATTAATCTATTTTTTAAGGTGTTATTTTCTTCAGTCAGGTTGTTGACTTTCATTTTATAATTTTCTTGCATTATTCTCATTTGTCTTCCCAATTTTTCCTCCATTTCTCTTATTTGGTTTTCAAAATCCTTCTTAAGGTACTCTTTGGCCTGTAACCAGCTCATATTTTTCTTGGAAGCTTTTGGTGTAAGAGTTCTGACTTGGATGTCTTCCTTCCATTCCATGCTTTGATCCTTTTTGTTCATGAAATAGGATTGTAAAGTTGGATTGCTGTGCTTGCTTTGCTTCCTTTGCTTGCTTATGTTGCCACTCATTTACTTGACTTTTGAGTCTTTTGCCACAGTAGAACTCTGCTACCAGAAAGGGGAGCTTTATCCCAATTGCTGGGGTTTTCGCAGCTTCTGGAGCTATTAGTAGGGTGCCCTCTCTGAAGCCTCAATACTCTCTGGCAAACTGGTCATGCACCCCAGGAACTCCACCCTAGACACCTATCCAGATCCAAGAAGATTAGAGCCAGAACAATTACCCCTCAGGCTGGTTGCTTGGTCCCCACAGTCTGCAGGCCAGGAGCTCTGAAGCAGCATGGCCGTGGAGCCTCAGCTGCTTCTCGCCCTGGGGCAAAGGCCGGATTGCACTCCTGAACTCCCTGTTCCCCAGAGTCTACACTGACCTCTCACTTTGTCTTTGGCATCTATGGGTTGATAATTCTGGCAACTGCCACAGCTGCTGGTGATCTGAAGTCCCTCCAGCTGGCAGCTGGTCGGGCTGCTCTGAGGCTAAAACCTTGGCCCTGCACAGGGCTGGGCTCGGGTCCCAGAGCGCCCAGCTGGCTCCTTCCTGCTGGCCTGTCTTCAGTGGGAGGTGAGCTTTTGTCTGTCATTTTGTGGGTTCTGTAGCCCCAGATTTTGTCTAGAGTAATTTTTTACATGAATTGGAGGAGGTGGAAGCCGGAGCCACGTGGAAGTCCTATTTCTAGTCCACTATCTTGACTCTGCCCCTTTAGGTACTTTCTCATGCTCAACATGTCATTAGTGTAAAACTAGAAGGATGGTCAGGGGATGCAGAAATGATTCATTATCAGAAATATAATGGGAAAAAATTTGTCATTTTTTCTTCCTTGGGTAAAGAACCCAAGTGTGAGAGGTCTCAAGTTAAAAGTCTTAAATACCTGACCTTCTAGAGAAAGAATAATATTTGAATAGTATGTTTCTTAGAAAAATAATCATCCGTGTTGTCCCCAAGGCTAAGGTGGCAGTGAAAGGGACCTCCACTGTGATTTGGGGAAAATAAGAACTTGTACTTTGACATTCCCCTCTATTCCAGTGAGTGATATGGATAATGCATATCCCATGGCAAGAAGTGCCTCTTGTTTACCAGCCTATATGCTATAGAAAAGTTAAACTACATTAACTGAAAATAGTATTCATTGCATTGGACTTTGGCTTCTCTTTGGAAACTTGGGTTTAAGTCCCAAAATACATAGGATCAAATGATCTGGTCCTGGAAGGGACTACAGAGATTACTTAGTAATAGAGTTAAAGGATCAGAGATGTAGAGCTTGGAAGGGACCTTAGGAGCCACCAAGTCCAATGCCTCAATTACATATAAGGAAACTGAGGCAGAGAGAGGGTAAATGACTTACCCATGGTCATATAGTTAGTAAATTTCTGAGGAAAGATTCAAATTCAGGACTTCCTTACTCCAAGTTGAGAGCTCTATCCATTGCACCACCAAACTACCTCAAAATTATTTACTCCACATGAGACTGAACCCACAGTCCCTGCCTTAGGAAACTTATGACTTAACCATTAAGGATACTTTAATTATTTAATTTTACAAGTGAGAAGAATAAGATCCAGAGAGGGGAAGTTATTTACTTAAGGACATCCGGGTATTAAGCAGCAGACCTGGAATTTGAATCCAGATTTTCCAACTCTAAATTGCACAGTTTCTAGCAAAGGCTTCAAGAATGCAAGGTTATCCCTCTGCAATTGTGAAGGCTCTGAGGAGGTCTTTAGTGGATATTGTTTTCTAATTTGTAGCAAATATATGGAATATGCAGCTTCTGCCTTTTTGTACTTTCTATTCATTTTCTGTAGAGGTCTGAAATTCTGGTTTGGATGCAAGATTATTGGATCAGCAAGATGCTATTTCTGCTACCTCTTTGATTTTTGAGATGGACATTTTGATGTGTTGCCTGTGTTACATTTGTACCATTCGTAAACTGGGCTGAGACTATGTCAGGGTTTCCGCCCCCATCACTTTGTTTTACGTGGCCAGCTACCACAGAGCAAACTCCACTTTAGTTTCTGGTCACCCTAGCAATGCTGCTCATTTGGTGACGTTTTCCATTCATGGAACTGTTGGTCTCCGCTCCCTTGGTCCTGGCAGGAAACAAATGTGTCACCCAGCGGACTGAGCTAAATATAACCACACTGCAGGCTACAGGTCTGTCCCGTATGCTCTTCGTTGGATGTCATTCAGATGTTGGATGCCACATTGCCAACACACTATTCAGTGGAGTTTTCCATCCATCTGTAGATCCATCTGTGACTAGAAAAATATATTGCTTTTGTCTTAACAACATTGAAACTGCAGAGCATTTGAAGGAATATCAGCAGAGGAGGAAGGGACAACCACTAAATGGAGTGAAAGGTCAAGCTGAGTATACAGATATTCAGAAAATGACTCATTTCTGTCATCTGTGTTTACTTGGGCCTATCATCAAATTTGTCTGTTTTTTGTATCGAACTACTCATGTAAAGCAATTGAAATACTTTGTACCTTTGCTCTGTGGGCTATATCCCCTACATTTAAGGTAGCGAGTGTTGTTGTTCAGTCATATTTGACTCTATGACCCCATTTGAGGTTTTCTTGGCAAGGATACTAGAGTGGTTTACCATTTCCTTCTCCTGTTCATTTTATAGATGAAGAAACCGAGGTAAATTGCATTGACTTACCCAGGGTCACACAGTTAGTAAGTGTCTGAGGCTGAATTTGAACTCAGGTTTGACTGACTCCAAACCTAGCATGCTATCCTTTGCACCACTTAGTTGCCCTAAGACAGCAAATAAAGGAATATAATTTAGTGCCAGTAAAATATGGTTATTTTTCATGTTTTACATGACCACTTGGGTTGCTTTTGGGGGAGGAACTTATTATTTATTTCTTCTAAGATAAATTTGATATGTCAGGCAAGCTTTATGTATTAGAAAGAAATCCTGGATCTAAAGTCAAAAGACATAGGTTCTGCTACTTAGTACTTGTATGACCTTGAGCAAGTCATTGAACCTTTAGACCTAAATTTCTTCCTTCACTTGTAAAATGAGGAGACTGGATTAGATGACCTCTAAGGTCCCTTCTAGATCTAAGTTTATGATTAACAACATATTTGACATGGTTCCTCATATGTTCTGTGACTTAAGCTTATTTATAAATATGCCTATTTTTATATATACATAAATATGAGAAATTATTATTATTATTCACAAACTAGAGACTCGAGCCAGATGCTTCCTAAGTTCCAGTTCTAACTTTGTTATTCAACGAGTGACTCCATATGCTGTTCTCCCTAGAATCATTTTATAATAGCATCATAAATACGTTACAACCACTGCCATCATAACATTGCAAAGCATTGCACACATGCTTAGGGTGTGCAATAGCTTATGATGATTATCTGAGTTAATGCTTGAGCCCTAAAATAACTCTGTGAGCTTTGTTCTGCTCATCTGACCATTAATGTAGACATTACTCAATACTACTAATTTACCAAAAGTGTGTCATACAATTTTAGAGGTTCAGATGTCTGTCATTATCCTGTCTTCTGTTATCAATATCCAGTCTCCTGTCTTCATGTTATCAATATTCTTCCTAAAGTGCCTAAAATTTGGCACTCAGAATCAAAAGCAATATTCCAGATGTGATCTGACGAGACCAGAGTGCAGAAGAAGGGGAGGAAGGAGAAGAACATTTATTAAGTACCTACTGTGTGCCAGGATTAAACACATGCACACACAGACTAAGCATTTCACAAATATCTCATTTGATCCTCACAAAAACCCTGGGAGGTAGGTGCTATTATTATCCACATTTTACAGTTAAGGAAACTGAGGTAAATGGAGTTTATGTGAGTTGCTCAAGGCCACACATTTAGGGAGTATCTAATGTTAGATTTTAACTCAGGTCTTCTGGACTCCAGGCCCAGCATTCTATTCACTATGCCAACTAATTGCCACTAGAAGAAAGGTTATTCCTTGAAGTTATACCTCTTTAATAAAGTCTGAGAATTCATTAACTTTCTTGACTGCCACATCACACAAACTGCAGTCCAATGAAATCCCCATATCTTTTTCAAGTATTTAGTCATGCCTCCTCCGTCTTGTAATTATTAAGTGTTTTTTAGTGTAAGGTTTGACACTTGTCTTTATTAAATATAATTTCATCTGATTAGCTTTTCTCTATTGTTTTGTATTCTTTCCATTTTTGTGTCACCTGCAAATTTATGCCTTTGTCCAAGTCATTGAAAAGAAAGCTAAAAAGAACTGGGGCTAAGAAGAAAACACTGCACTGGGAATAGCAGAATTCCAGGTTGATATTGAACTACCAAAGATTACTTCATCATTCAAGCCATTCAGCTGGCTCTGACACCTTCTAATTGGACTATGATCTAGCCCACATTGCCCATCATCCATAAGAACAGCTTGAAAGACTTTATCAAATGCTTTGCCAAGTAAATGATAGCTACGGCATTCTCTCGATCTACCATTTTGGTAACCCTGTCAAAAAGAAAAAATATACTACAGTGATTTGCTCTTGATGAGTCCATGCTGCCTTTGTGATCACGACTTTTTACTCCATATGTTAACTGTCTTGTAAATAACATATAGAATTTTGTTGAAGATCCAAATCAAGTTCATTGGCCGATGTGCATTGCTAACATAACAAAACAATTTGTCTGTCTTTGTATCCCCAGTGCCTGAAACATGGTAAGCACTTAATAAGCATTTCCATTTGTGACTTCACCACCTCTCCCCACTTCTTTTCAACTGTCTTTTATATACTGTCTTCCCCCATTAGAATATTCTCCTTGAAGCCTGGAACTTTCTGTTTGCTCATATTAATAACCTCAACACTTAGAGTAAGTGCTTAAGAAATGCTTGCTGACTTGATTTAGTAATATTTTATTTAATATTTTTCTATCTGTATTTATCAGGGAAATTAGTCCACAGTTTTCTTTGGGGGAAGAATTTAGGTTTTTCTACATGTGAATACCATATTTTCCTTATTAAAAGTAATTTTCCATTTTTCTCAACATTTATGAAAAAAATCACTACAAGATAAATGTTTTATTTGTTGTTTGATGGCTTGAAATAATTCACCTGTGCATCCACCTGGGAGTGCATGTATGCATGTGTGTGCCTGGGTGTGTGTGTGTGTGTGTGTGTGTGTGCGTGTGTGTGTGTGTGTGTGTGGTGTCATCTTATTTCTTCCATCGCTTACCTCTATATGATAAAAGGCATCATTGAATAAGGTCCTTTGGAAGTTTGAAAATACTCATCTGGGAATATATTTAACCCTGGTGGAGAAAAGTTTGCTTTCTGCAAAATAATTCATTGCTGAAATCTCAGGGGTTTTGTTTGTTTTTTGACACAATATTTCATTGTGATGATTTAGGTAATTTCCATTTTTTTGCAAATAATCTTCCAATTATGTTTAATTTTAAAAATATATTGGTATATAACTAAATGTAATAAACCCCTAATAATATTCTTAAGCTCTTTTTTATTTGTTGTAGTTTCTCATTTTTCATGTTAGTTGATTGTACTTATTCTCTGCTTTAGGGAGCTTGCAAATGGTTTGTAATTTTGCTGTTCTTAAAAATAACTCTTGGTCTAAAGGATTAATGTTAAATTATTTTAGTTTTCTATTTCATTTATTTCTATTCTTATTTTTTCCCTTTTGTTTAGACTTACTTTGTTTCCGTTCTGCTGACTCTAGGTTCAAACAGTTCATAGTTTCTTCGTTTCTCATTAATCATGTACACCCTTTCTCCTAAGAATACTTTTGTCTACATCCTATAGGTTTTTATATGTGGGATTAAGGAGAGACGACAGAGCAAGGTGTATGGATGCTGGCCTCAGTGTAAGACCTGGGTTCATTACTGCTTCTTTCATATATGCCTTTGTCTGGTCAAGTCACTTCATTGCTCAGTTTTCCAAGTAACTGTATAAGGTAAGAAGAGAGTGCCAGTCTCATTGTACACAGATGAACTCACAAAAAACCAACATTATTTTTAATGTCTTGTTTTGTGATTTCTTCTTTGACCAATTCATTATTTAATAACTTGATTTTAAAGTTTAAGTTTCCATGTAGAATTATATCACTGAGCACAGAGCCTGACACATAATGGGAATGCTTGTGTATTGACAAATTGATGTTATTGTTTAGCATTCTAACATTATTGCATTGTGGCCCGAAAAAATCATATATAATTACTACCTTTTTGAATTTACCTTTGTAAATCTTTATTATCCAGATGATTATTTTTGAGAGTACCACGTATAGTTCAAAAAATGTTTATTCCCTGTTTCTTCCATTTAATTTTCCAAATATCTGTTACGATACTATGTTATGCCCAGCATATTCAATAACTGTGATATTAAAACAAATGTTTTATATTACTCATCTTTTTTTTCTGGGACTGTCAAGTTCTGATAATGGTGTTCAAGTCCATTTCTATTATATTTTTGCCTGCTTCTGTTGCTGTTAACCTCTTATAACGAATGCTTGTTAAATATACTCTACCGATGGGCATTTGGTCACCTGGTACTTTGACAATCAGGATAAGCACAAAGAAAATGATTATAGCTTAAGTTCCAACATCTGTCAAAGAGGATAAAGGAGAAAAATTCTAGGAAGTACTAGGTAAGATCCTTCACATTGAGTCAACATAAACTTTGAAACTTCATAGCTTCAGTGAACTGTGGGAGGCCAGAACAACAGAACTTATGTTGGGAAAGCTTCAGGAATGAGGATGAGAAACACCCAAGTCCTGGAGGCTGCCCGAAGCCTCCACGCCTTGGGCAGAACTGTCTCGGTCAGCTGCCGTGCGCAGACCACTCAAAAGGCATTCTGTACGAGAAGGAAGTTTACGCAGCAGAAACTTTGCACATGCCCAGTAAACTCCCTACGCCAATGGTTCAGAAAACAGCACTGCGCATGTCCAGTAAAACCACCCTTGCATGCGCTGTTGAGAACTCATGCTCATGCCTAGTAACCACCTTGCTTATGCAACGGTTAGGAAAACATCACTGCGCATGCCCAGTAACTGTCATACTAAGAAACTGCTCAGAAAACCGCCCTGCGCATGCCTCACAATCAGCCCACACGTGCAACCACTAAGAAAACCGTCCTGCGCATGCTTAGTGTGCCCAGCGCACGTGCCCAGTAACATCCACAAACCGTCTTGTCACACACAACGTGAAGCTGCTTAGGGCTGGTGCGGACAGTCGCCCTACTTAAGGGATTTCTCCCCGGATTTTCATTCTGAAGGCTGGGCCTTTCCAAGGAGGATGGAATCCTCGACTTTGGCTTCAGGTTCTCGCCCTCGAGGCCAAGCACGTCCTCAGCCAGTCCGGGGCCTAGTTCCTAGTTAGAAGCCCTGGCCGTTGTGGCGGTGGCCCTCAGGAGTCCGCGGAGGCGGAGCTGGGGCCAAGGCTGAGGGGACCCGGGGAGGGCAGGAGGGGGCGTGGTACCCCTCCTCCCCCAGCGGTTTTTCTCTTCCTTTCTTCGCCCCCCCCCATCGCCGGGGGGGGGGAGGGGCTGCCGGGCGGCGGCCCCCGAGATCCCAGCGACCATCTCCACTCCATCCCGCTGCAGTGTGAGGAGCAGTCCGGGAATGGGTTGTTTGGAAAGGGAGATCATGGTGGTGGACACCCAGGACAACTCCTGGGCCCCCTGTGTCCTGGAAAGGGGCAGGGCAGAGGAGATGGTGCTCCCTTTTATGTTTTCTGATGTCCTTGCGGCTATCTGGAAGCACTGTTTGAGGGGCACAGTGTGGCTCCCCTTTCACTTCCCGCTGACGCAGCAGGCTGCCTTGCGTTGCGGACTCTGGTGGCTTGGCTGCTGGATCCTCCTTCGT
The DNA here is from genome assembly GCF_028583685.1 of Petaurus breviceps papuanus. Lineage (NCBI taxonomy): Eukaryota > Metazoa > Chordata > Mammalia > Diprotodontia > Petauridae > Petaurus > Petaurus breviceps. The sequence continues at coordinate 18,072,394 of NW_027185804.1, forward strand.
AGCTGCAGCTCCTCCTGAGGCTCCTGCCCCCCCAGGCCGGAGCGGGGCCGGCCCGAGGTGGGCCGCACCCGCTCAGCTGTGGCCGCAGCTCGGGCTTCTCCCAGGCCTGCCCGGGCTCCTTCTTAGGCTGCAGCTCCGGCTCCAGCCCTCGGGGGCGCCATCCCCAAGCTTGGGGCTCCTCCTGCCTGAGTTCCAGCCCAGGTTCTGGGCCTGCTCGCTCAGGCTCCTTCGGGGGCTGCAGCTGCCGAGTATGGGGTCACATACGCGACCACAGCACCAGCCTCTGCCCCTGCTAGGGCACCTAGACCGCAGTGCCTGGGCTTCCACGGTGACCCCAGCCCTCCCGTGCTTCCAGCCCAGCAGCTTCAGCTCCTCTTGGAAATCCACAGCTGTTGGTCACCGCCCACCCGAGGGACACCTTGAGTCTCCACCAGACCCTGTTCGGCTACTCTGAAATCACTATTGAAATTGGGTAACTTTCTTTATTGGAGACAACTCATAGGGTCACCTCCTGCTCTCTACCCCAGTGCCTGTGACCTGCGAGGAGAATACGCTAATGTAGTTCAGAGGAAAGAATGCTGTATTTGGAGTCAGAGTACCTGGATTCGAATCCTGGCTCTGCTGCTTACTACCTGTGTGACCTTGGCCAAGTCACTTAACCTCTCTGCACTTCAGTTTCCTCATTTGTAAAATGAAGTGGCTGGACTAAATGAACTCTTAAGGTCTCTTCATGCTTAATATCTATGACTTCACTTAACATCTAAGCCTCGGTTTTCCTGTCAGTAAAGTAGTGGTTTTAGTACCCACCTCATAGGATTGTAAAGAGCTTCAAGTACGAAAATGTAAGTGCTTTGAGAGCCTTAATATCATCTGTGTGTGTAAGTTATGTTGTCCACTGGTGTCCTGCCTGAAGAGTAGGTAATATGATGGGGTCAACTCAAGTAGACTGATAACTTAAGTAGACACCTTGCATTTCAGGGTGCATAGCTAAACATCCAGGTGGTCCCTGATAGGAAGTAAATCCAAGGTCAGAGGAGTCCAGTGGAAAATGGAAATAGCAAGCAATTGGTAAATAAGATGATAGAGGAAATTTTCAAATGGAAATTTCACTACTGACAGGATGGACACAACTTTGGCCCCAGTCATACCTGCAAGTGAAAAGCATTGCTTAAGTAGGTGGCCTAGGGAGAGACTGTCTTAGGAAGCAGAAGACCAATCTCAACATGGGGATTCACTTTGTCCACCCTTATTACTGCCCTGTCCTAGAAATAGAATATAGTCTCTTAATTGGTTTCCAATATATTCTGGAAAACAGGAGCAAAAAGTAATCCTTTTCAGTAGTAATTAGTGGATCCCAGGATTCTATAAGATAAAATGTAAACTTGCTAGGTCATTTTAGTTCACACCCCAGCTTAAGTTTTCCATGCTAAATTCATGTTACTTCACTTCATTTAATTTCTAATCTCAGTCCTCTCCATTTCCTCAATGGCTTTTTCTCATTCATAAAACCTTCCCTTAAGAGTCAACTGAACTGACTCTTCTACACGAAGCCTTTCCTAAGAATTCCATTCCAGCTGAAAGTGTCATCCCAAATATTATTAGAGCATTTTGCCTAGGTCACTCCTTTGCCCTTATCGCCCCCTAATTTAGGCTAAATTAGCCTTATTTTTATATATTGAATGAATATTTGATAATTCTTGCATTTCTTCTGGGGGTGATAGAGCGTGCATTTCTGGAGAAACTTTATATATTTTACAAGCTTTTCAAGTACTATGTAGATGTCATTAAAAAATTTCTTGCCTCTTTTATAGTGTAGAACTTTTTTTTTTTTTGCTTTAGAATGTTTCTTTGATTTACCTCAATACCTATTTTCTTTGTATAGAGTGCCTTGCTTTTGTATGTCTCTTCCTGTAGGCTTCTCCTTATGAGTCTTTGTTTTTAGCTCCCCTTTGTTACTGCCTTGACTCCCTTTCTATTGTCTTCCTTGAAGGACAACAGCATTTCAATGGTGATTGTTGCTTCCTGTGTAGTCTCTGGAAATTCTCCACTCTTAATGCTTGTTCGTTCACCCCATTTGTTGTGTCTCTTTTAAGAGAGCAGTGGCAAGTAGAAAGGTCTTGGTGGGGTGTCTCAAGTGGGAATAATGGCTGTTGGACCCTAAAGAGGTCCATGCCCTCAGTCAGACTGAAAGCAAAAGAGACTGTTTAGTTTTGTTTTTAGGTATCAGAACAAGCCCAGGGACATCCAAGGTCACAAAAGTAGTAAATAAAACTGCAAGCAAACCCCGAACTTTTCATTATAGATTCATTGAGTAGTGTTCTTTCTGCTACATTGTCTGATAGTCGAAGATTCTGAACCAGTAGGAGGCAGTCGTAGGAGGAATAGGAGTAGCTAACATTTACATATAGTACCCACTGTATGCCAGGCACTGCTAATAATAAATCCTTTAAAAATAACTCATTTTATCCTCACAACTGGGTAGTGCTATTATCCCCTATTTGACATTTGAGGAAACTGAGGCAACCAGGTTTAAGTGACTTGCCCTAGCTAGTGACATCCTGACTAGTTCATATGTGAACTTGTGCCCACTGCTATATTTCCTAGCTGACTAGAGATGAGAGCTATGACTTCTGATTCGGGGATATAAGCTGTAGTTAGTTGCAGGAGCCAGGTAGTTGGTGGTTAGGTCGTCTGCCTTGGGACTGAGAACGCCTAGGGGTAAGAACCCTGGCCTTCTAACTAGGGGTTAGTTGAGGCAGAGGACCAACTGGTTTGGCTACTGTATCTGTTGTATGCCTTGTTAGACTAGAGGCAGGAGCTGTTGGGATGGAAGAGTAACAATGGTCCTTTCTGCTAGATTTGGAGGTCAGGCTATTTGATGCTTAATAGAGGCTGACCAGTGAATCCTGAAGTGGGATCTGTAGCTCCACTGGGCAGCAAGAGCTAGGTGGGATCTGTAGTGACAGAGTAGAATGTAACAATCTCTGTGGGTTTACTTTCTTGGAGGGGGGAGCATTTTTGTATTTTGTAGGGATTGTAGCCAGAGTTGGCTCTACTGGATGGATGTGGTGGGGAAAAGCATTTTATCTTTTTTTTGTGCTTATATATGTTCTTTTAGAATGTAAGCTCATTGAAGGCTGGGTTTGACTTTTGTTTGTCCTTGTATCCCCTGTATCCCCAGTGCTTAGTGAAGTGCAGAACCCATAGTAGGTACTTTATAAATGCTTATTGATTGATTCAAGTCAGAAGATGGGGGTTTGAATCCTGGCTTTGCTACTTAATATTGATGGGACTCAGACTAAATGTTTTCTAAAGTTTTCTTCTGTGTTCCTATGATCTGTGCACATTCCCAAGTGTAATACTGATTATAATTGCAGACTCGGCTCACTGTCCTGTCTATAGCCATCTATCCAAGATATATGTAATTCAATGAGCCATCCATATTGTTCTGTATGATATCCATTTTACAGATAATGAAACATCTCTGAGAGCTAAAGTGACTTATGGAACATACTTGGGAACTTGTAGAGTGAGGGTCTCAAACCCAGATCTTGTGACTCCAAGTCCAGAGTTTATTCTGCTATATTCTTCAATCTCCTGTCACAAATGGAGACATGACAGCGCACATCTATGCTTGGAAAAAAAAATACCCCCCCCCCAATTTAGAATAGCTTTGTAAATGTATGAATGGAGTTTCAACTTTTTTTTTTTTTAGCAATTGACCTCTTTTCTCTCTTCCTTTTTTTTCCCACATAAACAGAACCAGTTGGAGTTTAGTGTACATTTATTCTTAGTTATATTTATAACATGAGCTGCTGGTTGGTTGTGCACCCTTGACCTTTCTGTGGCCTTCTGCACTGAGTGTTGAAACTTCATGATGTTTGTGTTATTAATTTCCCAAGACCATGACTGTTTCCTGGGATGATGACCAATAGTGATGTTCTCCTTGGCAGTGGGGAGGCCAGCTCATCACACAGTATCTCTCATTGATTAAAATTTTAAAAAATGATGTCAACTGCAGTAGATACCCTTAGAATGAAAATGATAGATTTATGTCAGAAAAAAGTTGAAAGTGTGTAAACTTTGGTCCTATTAAGTATTCTGCCTCCTTTTTTAAATTGGGAGGAGCAGAGAATGAAGAATCCTAGGGTAGACACTCCCACCACCAATGCAGGTCATTAGACAGCTAGGTGGTGCCATGAATAAAATGCTGAGTTAGGAGTCAGGAAAACCTGAGTTCAAATCTGGCCTCAGACACTTGTCTGTGTGACCCTGGAAGGGTCACCTAGTCTCTGTTTGCTTTAGTTTCCTCATCTGTAAAATGGGGCTAATAATAGCACCTACCTCCAAGGGTTATCGTGAAGATGAAAGGAGATAATACCAAATAGTAAGTGCTATTCAGAAGTGGCGAACCTGTGGCCATATAAATCTTAACTATTGTTATTTTTGTCATTATGTCAATATTTCAGCTGTAGCTCATGTTATGATCTTAGAGAGTTGCCTGGAGTACTCACTGAGAGACCACATGATGTGTCTACAATTACATAGCTAGCATATGCTTATCAGGACTTGAAACCAGGTCTGCCTGCTCCAAGTCTCTTAACTCCCTGCCTCTCTTCTCTGTGATTACCAGATCAGTCGGCTAGACATAACTTTGCCTGATACTTAATTTATCAGGAATTGTTTATCTTTTATCCAGCACATTCATAATATGCACAGAGCACTGTGTTCAGCACTGCGATGGAAGCAAAAGCTTTGATTAAAAAATCGTCCCTGCCTTCAAGGCCCATTTTTGAAATATCATTGCTGCAGATCTTGATGCCCTTTTCCCCACCTCAACTCCTCTCTCTCAGTCTGGGCTAATTTGAGCACTGTAGACCTATAATTTGAAATTCAACAAAAATGATGACAGATAAACATTAAGCACCTATTATATGCAAGCTCCTATGTTTGGCCCAATCGATATAAGGTGGAAAAGACAATGATTCTTGCTCCCAGAGAAGTTGCGCTCTGTAAGGGGATCATAGGTTTGGAGTGAGAAAGAACCTTATACCATCTAGTCTAATCCCTTCATTTTACAGATTAACAAATTGAGGCACAGGGAAGTTAGGTGACTTTCCCAAAGTCACACAGCTCAGGAGTGGTAGAGTTAAGATATAAACCAAGTTTCTGTGCCTCCAAACCCAACACATCTTCTCCTGTACCATGCTGTTTCTTCAGCGTGGTTCTTACAATATCATTCTGGTGCTTGCTTTAAGCTAAAGAGAAAGTTAAAATCTGTTATAGACACCAAGGTGGATATTCGAGCTACACAATCTAAAATTCATAGACATAGATATCTAGTCACACAAATTCATAAAGTATGAAAGGATTGATTTGACCTCAAAAGTCCCCCTGATACTTGGCAGGATGAAAAACATGAATGGAATATGTTTCTGGAAGTTTAACTCTTAATGGGAAAAAAACATACAGTTAGTCAATAAACATTGTGTCAATTCTCTTCCAAGCACAGGAGACCAGCACAAAAAAAGACTGTCCCTGTGTCCCTGTCCTCAAAAATGCTGACAGTCTAATGGGAGAAGATGACCTACCAGAAAAATCTGAAATGGGGGGGTGAGGTGGGGGAAGGGGAAAGAAGGGTACATGACTGAAAGTCCTGTCCAAAGGAGGGAATGTAGGTGTCAATGAACAGAGCTGGTCTGGGAGCCCTCTATAAGTGAAGGCTTTGGGAGGAATTCTTTGCTCTGCCTTCTAGTCCTCCAATTCAAGAAGCAAAGGATACACAGAGGGTACTAATGAGGAATGAGTGCTAATGCTGATAGAATCTTGCAGAATGATGAATTTCCTTTTGACGAGTTCTTGGGGGAACATTACAGTCATGATAGCCATTGTCTTCATTGTTCTGTTCCTGACAGGGAATTTGATCTCCTGATTTTGGTTACAAAGCTGTTGCCATCCTAACACAACATTCATATAATGAATTGAGTGCTATGCATGAAGTCAGGAAAAATTGAGTTCAAGTCCCACCTCAGACACATACAAACTATGTGATGTTGGCCAAATAATTTAACCTCTCTCAGACTGTTTCCTCATTTGTACCAACCTCACAAAGCCATTGTGAGAATCTAATGACAAGATATATGTAAAGCACTTTGTAAGTTTTAAAGCACAATGCAGATATCAGATATTGGCATTATGATGTCTCATGGGAAGGGAATCAAAATGTTAACCATTAGTCACTTATTTACTGGTAGTATTTTGTTATATTAACATTTCCAAGTTATCATAGTGGTTTCTAAAGCTTTTGTGACAAATACCTAATAAAGAAGCCTAATTTCGATTTGAGGTCATTGACTCAGGTTTGGAAGCTTAAATTGGTATTTAGCTTCTTAAACAAAATTGTGATAAGTATAAAAAGGGGTCATAAAAAAAATCATCTATTGAGGGCGGCTAGGTGGCGCAGTGAATGGAGCACTGGCCCTGGAGTCAGGAGGACCTGGGTTCAGATCTGGCCTCAGACACTTAATGCACACACAGAAAACTAGCAGTGTGACCTTGGGCAAGTCACTTAACCCCAATTTTCCTCCAAAAAGCAAAAAAAAATCAAGTATTTTAGATACCCCAGCTGAATTCTGTTGGTCACAGCTGAAGTCCCACCCAGTTCTCTTTAATCAGAATACTTTTCCTGAGATTACCCCCATTTTATGTTACATTTATCTCCTTTGTGTAGTTTTTACATGTTGTCTCCCCCCCCATTAGACTATGGAGTTACTTATGAACAAGGACTGATTTTTTAAAAAAATTTTGTTTGATTTTTTTTTTTTTTTGCCTTTGTACCTTTAGAACTTAGTGTAGTGACTGGTACATAGTAGCTACTTAGTAAATGCTAGTTGATTGACTACTCACTGGACTTACAGAAGAGAACAGAGCAGATGAGGAGAAACCAAGACAAAAGAAAAGGAAACTGTTTTACCATAGTCTTTTATACTAAGTGTGAAAGTTTACATTTCTTTCTCAGGAATTTTGCGCAAAAAATAGGAGAAAGGCAGCATCTCAGACTTAATACATTCAGACAAGAAACAATTTGGCATAATCTATACCTTGTCCTGGTCATCAGTGGCCACCATTTGTAAGATGAGTAGTTTAGAATGACTTCTCAGTTCCTTCCTGTTGTCTGGAGATAGGCATTGTAGAAGGCATGCTTTCCAAAGGGTGCTTTTTTACCTAGGAGCAGACAAGATACAGCTCTCTGGATCCACATTAAAACTGGCACCTTCAAATGGAAGTTATACCAGCTCATATCACTAGATTACAGAGTCCTGACATCTCTGACTTCCAGGGTCATATGACAGGCATATCCAAAAGAGCTTTCAGGGAAAGGTTCCTGAGGTGCTGTCACAGACATAGCTGCCATTGACGGTAGGGCTGAGTTATCACCCAAAACCTCAGGCAATTTATAGCCTAGTCCAGGGTTGAAGGTGTCTCCTAGGACATGCTGGGTATATAAAAAACAAGTATATAAAAAATGTCTTTTGTCAAAACTGTTCTGTATAGTTGGAGGGGCAACTCTTATAGTGGGTCCCATCAGTACAAATAATCTTTATGTTGTTATAAAGGAGCACATAAGGAAATCCATTCAAGGAATGAGACTTTCTGCTCTGCTCTGTCATGAAGAAGCCTTATTTGGTCCTTCTGTTCTTGTTAAAATAAAATAAAATACTATCAAGACCCAAAGCTCTCCCACTGTAAGATTTTAGGCCAGACTAAACACCAGCCTGTGGCCTACAGTTCTCTTTACATTCAGCTCTGATCTTTAGGTAGCCTCTGAATAAGAGAATGAGAGGTTCACCACACTCTACTCTCCTTAAGAGTATGGCTGCTACCTTTTTGCTCCATGATCACCTTTCTGGCCTTTCTAATCATGGTAACAGTGAAAGAGAGTAATATCTCATTACTGTAAAAGGAGCTGTCCATTTCATGCTTGTTTACTTATGATTTTCTAAAATTCATAAAGCTTTTAACAAGGCTAGTGGTCTTGGGGCTGTGGGTGGGGTTTGTACGCTGCTGATTATCTGTCATGGCTGCATGTCTGTAGCTACATCTATTCCCCTGTGCCACACTTATGTGTCTGTGCCTTCTTTATTGTATCTCTCTCTTTGAGCGCTCTGCTGTGTGTACTTATATGAGGTGTATGGCTTTCACCAAACACCTATGGTTATGTTCACCATCTGTCAAACTCCCACAGGTCTACCTTGGTGGGAGCATATCACTGACAGTAGGAATCTAGCTGAACGCTCATTTCTTTAATTAACTATTTTCCTGATAATCTTATCTTTAGTCATGAATATATTTAGTAACTGCCATTTGATGCCGATTTCCCTCAAGATAACTTATTTTGAGAGACAATGTAGCATAGTGAAAATAATATGAGATGTAGAATTCTAAGACCTGGGTTTGAATGTTGATCCTACCACAGACTGTATGATGGTGGGTAAGTCACTTTATAACTGAGACTCAGTTTCCTTACATATAAAAGGGGTTATTAATATTTGCACTAACTAACCTCACAGAGTTCTTGTGAAGATCACTTAAGAAAATAAATTTAAAAAATTTTCAACCCTGACAGTATAAATGTGAATTATTATTATTAGTGGGTCCTGAGAGGCACTAAGAATAATAATATTGCAGAGCCCCCAAAATGAGATCTTTAATCACTGAAAGGGTTCTTCTTAACTATTCACACCATAAAAGACAAGTGTATAAAAAATGCTTTTTTGTCAAAAGTATGCCATACAGTTGGATAGACAACTCATGTACCTAGTCCATCAGTACAAATATCTTAGAAAGTCATTGGTTATGGAAAGTTAACTGGGCCCAAAATTGAAAAAAAGGAGAAAGATAGACTAAATGACTTTTCAGATATTATCTAGTGCTTTTAATGACCACAAACTTCTCCCTAAAACAAAAGTCCAGGTGTTTTGCACTAATAATTTTTTTTCTGGTAATAGCATGTTGCTACTAGTCATGGATAACCATAGCCTCCAAAGAAATAAAGTTGAAGGTCATCTGAAAGAAGAACCCAAGGGGGCTGTGAGTTACAATAACATCACTAATAAAACTTTGGACAAAGCTGGCAAAATGGTGACCAGCAAAGAGATGTATGACCAAGAAGAAAGATGGGATGGTCATTTGGTAAGAGCAAGGGATAACCAATGGATCACCTGCTTTCCATGCAATGTCAAGAGATCTTGAGTAAAGCTGTCCTCACGATGGATGGATGCCTTGTAGGAGTGTTAGAGGATGAGAACGTGAATGGATTTGTGAACAACATGGATAGAGAGACCATGGATTTGCATCGATGAGATTGTAGATCCATCAAAGTATTAAGATGGGTCCTACTTAGGGAATTCAGAAATGATGGGCAAAATTCAAATATAAACAAATAACTAAGCATTTTCTCTTTTACTTTCCCAGTTAGATTTAGGAACAAGGAGAAAAGGTTAAAAATGCAAGCAAGAACGATGATTTTCACACATTCCTTGGAGAATAAGGATAGCTAAAAGAGATGAATAATAGTAGCTTAGGTAGATCAGATGTAAGAGGCAGAGGAGACTGGTTAAAGGTACTGAGATAGTGTATTTTGGTTTCTTTTCCCAAGTTCTACATATCATGTTCTGTCCTCCTAATTTAAGGTCTTTTAAGCAACTGTAAAATACCATATTAACTTTGATTTTGGATAAATCACTTAACTTAGGTGGGCCTCAGTTTTCTTCTTGTAAACTGAGGAAGTCAGACCGGTCCTTTCAGTTCTAAAATGTGAAATTGTAACAATTTTTTTTTTGGATGCCAACAGGACTGTAGCGGCAAGCACCCCAGCGTCCTCACGGTTTGCTGCTACCACAGGTTCTTGGATCTGCTTTGATAAAGGAAAGCAACTCAAAATGGGTTAACAAGCTTACTTTAATCAGTCAGACCATATATCGTTTACCTTGTTCAGGGCAAAAAGGTCAGCACCCCGAACTTCAAAGTATACAGACAGAATTATCAAGACAGAAACAGATCAAGTAGACAGCTTTCCAAACTGTCCAGCCATTACATCCATACCCAATCAACATCTGGGTTTTTCAAAGCCGGGGGACTCTCAACAACGGCTTCCCAGAATTCAGATCAAATCACAGAACACTTCTCAAAGTGAGTCCCAAAACAAAGCTACACATCAGGGCTTATATAGCCTTTCCTGGCTCAGAGAATGTAACAACCTTATTGACTCACTGGCCAATCAAGTATCTGCTGAAAAACAAGCCACCCTCCCCAGGCTTCAGGTGCACTTTAGCTTAGGGGCAGGAAAGATCTTTAAAATTTACATTCTCACTACAAGGACAAAAACAGCCTTTTAGCTGTTCCTGTCTCCACCCACTAGTATATCTTCTTTATGCTTTGTTTTTTTCAAAGAAATATTTTATTAGTGATTTACCAGAAAGAAGAAAGTTATACTAATTTCCAGAATTCCCTGTTGGAATATAATGCTTGGACTTCATTCACATTAAGAACTTGATTAAAGATCTCATGTTCTTTTCTTCTTCTTGGTGAGTATCAGGAGTCAGGGAAAACCTGCTTATCACACAATGATATTCATTGCATAATGGGTCTTTGCTTTATTTATTTATTTGTTTGTTTGTTTTTGCAAAGAGAGCCTTCAAGAGCTGAGAAGGAAGGAGAAAACAGTGTCTAAATGTGAAGTGTCAGTAGAAACAAGGAGACAAAGAATGATAAAAGAAACAGAAGTGGGACAGCTATTTTTGCTTTATGTCTCTAATCAATTATGAGTGCTAACTCTATAAAATTTTCCCAGGAGAGAATTTCCTAAGAGGATATTGGGAAGATGTTTTTCACATTACCAAAAGGTTAAAAAATAAAAATTCAAAGAGCTCTACCTTGCTTCATTCTGTCCAGGTCTGATCCTAGGAGGTGTGTAATATTCGTGGAGATATAAATAATTGAGGAGCTATAAATAGGTAAGAAAAATCCCACAGAGTCTTTATCATTATGCCTCATATGCAGTAGTATCACACTTGTCCCGAGGTCAAAAATCCAGCAGCTGTGTTGTGGCTAAGCATCTGGAAAAAAAAGCAAAAAAGGTGAATAAACAGTCACAATAGCTATCACAAAGCTCATGCATGAAATGTCATGCACTTTTGTTATGAGAGAACTCTTCAGGACTCCAGAGTCATTTTTTCACTACATTTTGCATGTAATTATAATGTACATTGTTATCTGGGATCCTAGGCAGACTAGGAACTGGACTTTAGCAATTTAGTGTGTGTAGTGGAGATGGAGGTAGAGGTAGCCATAATAAAAAAGGTTTGATAAATAGCAGTTTGATAGTGAAAAAAACCTTTATTCTTTACAAGATTTGATTAGTAGTGGGATAGAGCTAATCAGTGGTTACTGCACTTCCAGCATTGGGGGGGGGGGGCGGAGAGAGAGATTTTAAGATATGACTGGAAGACAACTTGTTGGAGAAAGAGGCTTTAAGGTGACATTTGGTTTTGCTAAAATGAAATGCCTTTTTATAGTTGAGAAACAATAAGAGCTGGATCTTATTTTTTTTCACCTTTCAATCAACTGTGTAGCTCTCAAGATGTGTCTGTTGTATAGTACTGTTTACTGAAGCTTGTATTTTGTGCTCACAACTTCCTCAAGGATGCCTTTTATATGGGAACAATTAGAGAGGAGACAGAAAAACCCCAATAGGAGAACATAAACAGCACAGTAACCTGGGGCCAATTGGGGGAGGGATAAGCAGCTCTGTGTAACTCAATAGCCCCTACACAAGTCATCCTTGTAATAGAAGTCAGACAAAAGATTACAGTCATAGAAAGAGCATTGGAGTCTTTCAGTTATAACATGAGTTCTATTCCTGGCATTCCACTGAGCCCCTTCACCTTAGTTTCTCCATCAGTAAAATGGGGCTAATAGTGCCCCTCTTATTATCTTATATATAATATAGTGATTGTGAAGATCAGGTGAAAATGCACACTATCTATTCCCCCATAGAATGGGATCTTGCATGTTATGGTGGCTAGCCAGTGCTGGACAGAGAATAGGCACTTAATACTGGTTATTGATGTTATTGTGCTTTGTAACATCTTATGTGCTCTGTAAAATATGATCTTGGGTCAAAAAAGACTTTGCTTGATCCATGATTTTGCTTTTGTGGGTGTTGCCTCTACTGATAGAAAGCCTAGCTAACAGTAGCTGCAGCAGCAACAGAAGCAACGACCAGCACCACTGGCATTTGTGTGGTGCTTTCAGATTTTCTAGGATCCTTCCCACCAGCTTCAGGAGGCATGTAGCACATATAGGCTTTCTCTGCTCACACGGCTTTTGCCCAGGCTGGATATGAATGGAGGCTTCACCTTTGAGTCCATCATGCTTCCACCACCCTTTGCCACACCTTCTCATTGAGCGTGATTCTCATCCATGTTTCCCATAATTCTTCAAGGGGACGTTACCATGTATTCAGAATACTGTTTATAAAGACAGTGGGCAGAGCCATCTGAGCACAGTCACAATGTGTAAAACTGGCTGGGAAGAGGGCAGCCCACTTGTACCCATGAGGCTTAGAAAGAGACTAAAGGGCATATGCCATCCTTTTGAAGAGAGGATATCTATTCAAAAGGTTATATAGCTGCTAAGGAACTTTATACCTATTACCTCATTTAATGTACCTAGCAACCCTGTGAGGTAGGTGCTTTTATTGCCCCCACTTTACAGATGAGGATACTAAGGCTGAGAGAGGATAAGTGATTTGCTCTATCCACTTTGGATATCTAGCTGTCTGAGCCTTGGTGTGTAAGGGGTTAAGCTTCAGTTACCTGGAGAATTTATCATATCATAGGCCAGGGATGGGGTTCTGTGAAGTTTGGATTGGGCGGTCAAAGGGCCTTACTTGAGGACCTAGAGGGCCATAGGCTATCTAGTTCGTCCATCACCTGAACACAGATTTCCCCCTAAAACACCCCAAGAAGCACTCATTCAGCCTCTGCTCACAGATTTCCAGGGAGAGAGAATCCGCTACTGTCTGAGGCAAACTGTGCCACTTTGAGGGCTCCCTTTAATTGTTAGGAAGCTTAAACTTACAACAAGCTGAAATCTGCCTCTCTGCAGATTTTTTACCCTTTCCTCCTTATTCTGCTCTCTGGGGCCAAGCAGAACCAAGCTAATCCGTCTTCCCCATGGCAACCTTTCAAATAGTTGGAGACAGACAACCAGCCTTGGGTCTTTAACCAATCATCAAGTGGCCCAGTCTCCAATTCTCCTCCCCTTCCTGGGCTCCCTTATCTGGGTAAGCCCCCAATTGTCAGTATCTTTCCTGAATTTCACACGTGTGGAAATTTCTGACCGTATCAGAAGGGAGGCATTAATGATGTCCTACAAAAAGAGATTGAACCAGGCCACTAGCAGCACAAAAGGACCCGAATAAACATGGTAGGAATCATTGATGTGAAAGAAAAAAAGAAGGCAGCTAGTGGTTGTTTTTCTCCCCCTGTCAATTTCTCGGTTTTGTAAGATCAACATTTGTGATTTATTATGAAAGGCTGCCTTGGCTTCTGAGAGTTTCACAGCCATTTTTGAGTATTCAAGGCTAAGCTTTCCCACTGTTTTTTTCTTGACTGAGGCACGTTTGTTTCCCATTAAACTTCCGGTCAGGCAAGAGAACAGGCACAACAATGACCGAATGTTGAGTGAGCTCTCCCAGAGGTCTGAGGGAAAGCTCTCTCCACTGTGCCTTTGCTGTTATCTTCCAGCTTCTGCTGATCCTTTTCCTCCTTGATAGCTCTGGCATCCACTGCCTCCTGGCCTTGCCCTGGTGGGGCACTTCATTACAGTCTGAGCAGACCTTTGTGATAGTCTGGCCATGGCCCATAAGATGTTGACAGACCACCTCTGCTCCTGGAGCAACCACTCCCTCCTGCCTAAACCCCTGCGCTGCTTGGGATACTCCTTATGTGCTGAAAACCAGTCTCCTATTGGATGCAACCACGATCTGGTGTTACCCTGACTAAAAGCTCAAAGATGGATAACCGATCAAATGCATCCGAGAAAGAAGCAACGTGCCTCACCTCCCCACTCCCCTCTAAATCTGAGGGCCCTCTGCTGTCAATGAGCAGCCCCCCCGGGCAGCATCATACCAGACTAGGAGGAATAACATGATGGCCAGTTGGCTTGGTTAGACTTGGAGTCATGAGGACTTGAGTTTCAGTCAGAATGATTTGTGCTGGTCCCTGAGTGGAATGGGGGCTGCCTAGAGAGACGGTGGGTTTGTTCTCCTTGGAGGTCTTTAAGCAGGCTCTAGACTGCTTGTCAGATATGTTCTAGAGAGGATTCCTTTTGGTTATGTGCTAGTGGGACTACATGGCCCCTGAGGGCCCTTCCAGCTCTTAGATGATATGATTCTGTAACTGCCTCAACCATGGGACCAGCATAGGAACCTGGCTGGGGTATGTGTCCTCCCCCCCCCCCCCCCCCTAGGTGGGTGGTATCTTCGGGTTTTCTTAACAATTTGATTGGAAAGTCACTTTGAACTGCTTGCTCCAGGTACATTTTGGGGAAACTTGACCTGTATATATGGTCAACTTATTAGCTATAGCTCTGATTCTTTCCACAAAATGAACTCAAAGAAAAAAGAAAGTTTTCTGGAAACAGGCCACAGACTTCACTGAAAGAAAAATCAGCTCCCTCCCCCATCACCACTCCAGAGACACTAGGCAAAGACAACAGAGCATCAGGTATTGGAGGGTGTACATGTTACAAACGCTACCTCCCCAGAGGCATAACCAGGGCAGGGTGACTGGGAGTTTGTCCCAAGCTTCTGATTTTAAAGTGCACTCACAACTCTTCAGCAGCATAGAAACAACAGTGTAGCAATCAATTAGCAAGAAAATAAGGTAAAATAGAAGGCTATTGAAGGGGGTGGTAAGTCCTTCCTCTCTGTCCACAGCAGCCGCCTCATGTACTGTAGGGTCTTTCTTTTGTCCCTTTTTTTCCTCCCACCCCGAACTGAAGGCATGTTTCCAGGTGCAAAGATTGCTAGGTATAGCTATGCTTCTGGCCCTGGAGAGCTTTAGGGTGCATAAGTGAGATTTCAGCACTGGGCCTCGACATGGAAGTTATCCTCTAACTATGTGTTTGTGTTTTCTAAAGCCAAGCCCAATTACGAGCTGTGTTCTTTCTGCTTGACTAAGGTGCTGTGGCTTTGGGGGCACAGACAGCCATATGGCTCCCTGTTGTGTACATATTTCCAGGGTCTCTGGAGCCTCCATTGTTCACCCAAATGCCCTCTGTACGATGTGCTCCCCCCATGGCTTTCCATTTTGCTTTTCAAGTGGATTGAGAGTGAGCAGCAGAAGCATCTGGCTTCGATCCCGTGGACTGAGGGGAACCTGAGGCTTGGGTCTGGGCAGAGCTGACTCAGCCTCCCATCTGCTGGAGGAGGGTAACTGGAGAGCATTCTGCAGCCTTTGTGTGGGAGGGGACTGCACCCCAAATGCGACTGAACAACAAGGCTGTTCTTGCCCAGGATGGTTTTTAAAACCCAGAGGCATTTTTTTTTAAATGGAGGCTGTAAGTAGATGTTTTCCCTGGTGGTCTAGGCTTAAGTTTCACTCCCCAGACCTCCTGCTCACTCCCCTCTGACCTCTTTCACGATTCACCCCAAAACATTGTTAGCATGTTGGGATTGCTCTAGCTGCTGAGGTCACCAAATAGAAGAGAAGGAAAAAATAGTTGAAAGAACATGGGAGAACTGAGATCCAGTCCTGATGCCACTAATTGGATTTTTTGATTTGGGACAAAACCTTTTGCCTCTCTGGACATCAGCTTCTTCCTACATAAAAGGAGGTAGCTGGTCTAGGTGATCTCTTCAGTTTTCTCCCAGCTTTAACACTCTTATTCTTGCAGCTCATGGGGTAATTACCAAATACAGAGGAGAGACTTGTGGGAATAGCAATAATAACCTGTGCTTGCAGAGGGCCCTAAAGTATACAAAGCTCATTTATTCTAATCAGGATATGGAAGGGGCCTCAAAGGCCACTGAGTCCATTTTATAGGTGAGGCATGGAGGGATCAGGAGACTGGCCCAAGGCAGTAAGAGGTGGGATCAGGAACTGAGCATAGGCCCTCTGACTTTGGAGTCACTTCCCTTTCCACTGGACCACACTTCTTTCTCTTGCATTTTCCCTATGACAGCCGTACTCTTTAGCCTGGAATTCATGGCCCAGCAACCAGACATGTGCAAGTCAATGAGTAGGGCTTCAGTGAATAGGACTTCTCAAGGGCCCCTCATCAGCACCAGTTTCATATATATATATAAGGAAAGATAAAGACAGACAGATGATAAATAATTAAACAGGAGATAGATTAATGAATGGACAGATGGACAAACAGACATATAGATGAAAGATAAAGATAAAATATATATTAAGCACTCAGTATGTCAGGCACTGTGTTAAGCACTGTGGCTAGTAACAGAAGGAAGTAAGCCCTGTCTCTGCCATCAAAGAGCTTAAATTCTAAAGGGGGATGTCATTGCAGGAAGATGACCTAAAAGTTGGGGGCAGGGTGAAAGGTGGCATGGTATGGAGATTGTGAGGAAGTATCATGGGAACTCGATTCCAAGTAAGATGAAGTGAAAGTTCATTTATCAAAGTCCAGCTTCTCAGGAGCAGAGCCCAGAATTCCTGTGTTTGGAGGTGAAGATGGCGGCCCGGAGAGGAGGCAGTAGGGTACAGAGAAGTCCAGGAAGTGGAGATGATTGAATAAGAAATAGTTTGTTTCGCTTTGTATATGCTTTGTACTTACTTGTGCATGTGTTATGAACCTCAACGTACAATGAAAACCTCCTTGTTTTTGGTTTGTCATCTTATTTTTTTTATCTGTGGGTCTCCCACAGGGTCTTGTGTATAGTGGGCACTTAAATGTTTGAACTGAATTTAATTAAAATCTCACCATAATATCATTAAAGAAACAGGGTACATATTACTGTCACTTTTATGGAGAAGAAAACTGGGACTTTGAGGGATGGTGACCATGAGACAGTATGGTATGGTGGGTAAATCACTGGGCCTCCAGTCAAGAAGATATGAGGTGGAATCTTGCTTCAGACAGTACCTATGTGACTTTGGGAAAAATCACTTACTTCCTCTGGGCCTCAGTTTCTTCATCTGCCAAATGGAGGCTAGATAATCTCGGAGGTCCTTACAGCTCTATATCTGCAATTCTATGACCTTTCAAGTATTATACAATAGTTAAACAACTATTAACAGAAAGGAAGGCTGGTGGTTTTTTTCTTTTACTTCATTATTTATTTATTTTAAACATTCTTTTTATATTTTGATTTCTAGATTCTCTCCTTCCCATCCCTTCCGCACCCACTGAGAAGGCAATCAATATGTCAGTTATAGAAGTGAAATCATGCAAAACATATTTCTGTATTTGCCATATCATAAAAAAAGATAAGGAAAGAAAGAACAAAAGAAAGAAGAAAAAAGAAAAAGGAAGGAAAGAAGGAAGGAAGGAAGGAAAGGAAGGAAGGAAGGAAGGAAGGAAGGAAGGAAGGAAGGAAGGAAGGAAGGAAGGAAGGAAG
>NW_027185804.1:18090050-18138046 GCF_028583685.1 Petaurus breviceps papuanus
AAGGAAGGAAGGAAGGAAGGAAGGAAGGAAGGAAGGAAGGAAGGAAGAAACATAGAGTTCACACTCAGGGTACATCAGTTCTCTCTCTGGAGGCGGAGAGCACTTTTTCATAATGAATGCTTTGGAATTGTCTTGAATCACTATCTTGACCAGGATAGTCAAGTCTTTCACAGTTGATCATCATTACAACATTGCTGTTTCTGTGCACAATAATCTCTTGAGTCTTCTCACTTCATTTTGCATGGGTTCATGTAGGTTTTCCTATGTTGTTACTGTTTTTTCCTGAAGCCCCACCTCATCATTTCTCATAGCACAATGATACTCCATCACAATCATGGGCCACAACTTGTTCAGCCATTCCCCAAATGATGAGCATCCCCTCGGTTTCCAGTTCTTTGCTACTACAAAAAGAGCTGGTGTAAATATTTTTATACATAGAGGTCCTCTTCCTTTTTCTTTGATCTCTTTGGGATACAGACCTAGTAGTGGTATTGCTGGATTACAAAGTATGCAGTTTTATAGCCCCTTGGGCATAGTTCCAGATTGTTCTTCAGAATGGTTGAATCAATTTACTGCTCCACCAGCAATTCATTAATGTACCTATTTTTTTGTTCATCTTTTCTAGCATTTGTCATTTCTTTTTTTGTTTTTTGTTTTTTCTTCTTGGAGGGCAGTTGGGGTTAAGCGACTTGCTCAAGGTCATATGGCTAGTTTTTGTGTTAAGTGTCTGAGGTCAGATTTGAATTCAGGTCCTCCTGACTCCAGGGCTGGTGCTCTATTCACTGCACCACCTAGCTGCCCCTGCATTTGTCATTTCTGATAGGTAAGAGGTGGTACCTCAAAGTTGTTTGATTTGCCTTTCTCTAAATAGAACATTTTTTCATATAATTGTAGATAGCTTTGATTTCTCCTTTTAAAAACTTTCTGTTCATATCCTTTGACCATTTGTCAGTTGGGGAATGGTTCTATTTTTTTTAAATAAATTTGATTCAGTTCCTTACACATTTGAGAAATAAGGCTTTTATCAAGAGAAATATGGTATAAATTTTTTTGATATTGTCTATTGTACTTTTTAGCAAAATGTAGTTTCCCTTATTATCTCTTTTAATTAGGTTTGTTGTAATTTGAATTGTTTCTTTCTGGCGTCTTGAAATATTTTCTCCTTGACAAAGGAGCCCCAGAATTTGGCTATAATATTCCTGGGAGTTTTCATTTGGGGATCTCTTTCAGGAGGTAATTGCTAAATTTTTTCAATTTCTATTTTACCTTCTGGATCTAAGGATATAAGGGCAATTTTCCTTGATCTGTGTAAGAAAAGGGAAGAGTGGATGTTTGTGAATTGGTGGAGGGGGTAAGGATGAGGCATGGAAGTAACTGGAGGTTCCCAAATGTTACAACCTTATATTGCAGTAGAATAAAAACTCTGGACCCAGCCACTCAAAAGAAAAACAATAACAACTCAACTGAGATATAGAAGGAACTCAAATGATATCTGCTGCAATGTGAGCTCTCATTAAGAGTAGGGATCATTTTAATCTTTCCCCCGTCCTTCTGACTACTGCAGCTTTTCCCTAAAATAAACCTGGTGTCTACTCTGTAGGTGTTTTCTATGTACCTGGTTATTTGCATGCTGTCTTTCCTGTTGTTAAGTCGTTTTCAGTTGTGTCTGACTCTTCGTGAGCCCATTTGGGGTTTTCTTGGCAAAGATACTGAAGTGCTTTGCCATTTCCTTCTCCAGCTCATTTTACAGATGAAGAAACTGAGGCAAACAGGGGTAAGTGTCTTGCCCAGAGTCACATAGCTAGTGTCTGAGGCTGGATTTGAAATCAGATCTTCCTGACTTCAGGCCAAGCACTCTATCCACTGTGCCACCTAGCTGCTCTCTCCTATTAAAAGGCAATCTCTTTGAGGGTAGGATGTCAGAACTGAAAGGGACTATAGAATATAGACCAAAGATGTCAGTGCTGAAAGAGATCACAGGATATAGAATGTCTCAAATAGAAAGAACATTAGAGAGTCTTTCAATTTATAGAGGAAAAAATAAGATTTGACCAAAGTCTTGCTTTAACTTTGAGTGCCCCTAAATTTTTTGCTGCCCTTTCATTATCTGTAAAAAAAGAAAGAAGGAAAGAAAGAGAAGAAAGAAAGGATCAAGGAAGGAATAAAAAGGAACAAAGAAAAAGAAAGGAAAAAATTATTACAGTATGGTATTGGGAAAATGTTTTCTGGAAAGTAAAACTGTATGAAATCCAAGTAGCCAGGTACATTTTATATTTTAAAATCTTTCAAGAGAACTGCTATTTCTTCTTAGTCTTTGATTTCTCTTTTAAGAACATTTTAAGGGTTCTATTTCAATTAGGCCAAATCCTGCCCCTATGTTTTCTACAGTTATTACAAGGGCTCTTTTCTCCATGGCATAATGGGTGATTCACCCTAAACATCTACTTTCATAGAACTACATCTTAGATGCTGAGAAATGACAGGGCTATCATAGAGAATATTTCTTGCCAGTACAGTGAGTCAAGATGATTGACCTGGGATATACATTATGAATAGTGAAACCTTGACTCAGAGTGACAGTCCATTCAAGAGAAGATAATACTCTCTCACTGGATTCTTAAAAAAAGACCCAAGGAAAACAAGTACCATCATCCCATATACCTGATCCAAGTAGGGGGCAGACCCCTACCTCTTCCCTTTAACATAGCATATTTTCCTGCTTCATAGCTCCTTTGATTTCATTAATTCTAAAGAAAATAGAAAACCACTGGAATTTATTCACTAATTCACTCATTTATTTGTTTATGGTCCTGTGAGGACCTTCCTCTATCTATGCAACTGTTGTGCAATTTATTTTTGTTATAGAGTTGTCTAGGGGTACTGAGAGGCTAAGTACCTTGTCTAAGCTCATATGGCCAGGATAGGCATACTTGAACCAAGGTCTTCCTGCTGCTGGGTCCCTCTAACCACTACCCAGTGTTTATACAAGAGGTTTTCCCCCTTGAGGTCCATTAAAACCCCATTGCCTCTCAGACTACGGGTGTGAGAGATGAAAATGACATACAGTCTGATTTACCTTGGTTCATCCTCCCTACTCAGGTACAACTCTGGCTCTTGTTGTTTTTTCCAAATGATCATACTTAGAAATAAGTTTGAAAATGGCAAATGATATCAACCTCAGAACAACTTTTTAGTATAAAAGGCAAAGGAGGAAGGAACAAAATTTCTTATGAAGGTCAAGTAGGTATCTGAGCTGCAACCTCCCAGGATACACGGATGTAAATGCGAAAGGGCTGGTGGTGCTTACACCTAAGATTAGTTGCATGCCAAAGAATAGCTGGGCATACAAATTCAGTGTACCTGCAAGTGCAGCACCCTGTTGCTGTTTGCCACTTGTTATTGATTCTTCTCTATTCTGTCTCTCTTTTTTTTTCAGTGCTTGTATTTTAACTCTGATTTAATACAATTTGTTTCAACATGCACTCTGTATAGGCACTGTGCTGCACATTGGGGATACAAAGACTAAAATAAAAATAGTTGCTGCCTTCATGGAGCTTATCCCAATGACACACTCCCTACTTGGAGGAGACAACATGTACACAGATAAGAAAATACAAAATATATGTAATCAACACAAACACAAAATAATTTTGATAGGTAGGGGAATTGCTAATACTTGGGAATTTCAAGAAAGGCCTGTGTAGGAGATGCCTCTCAAGCCGAGCTGTGGACGGAGCTAAGGATTCCAAGCTTAGTGGAGGTGGTGACAGCCTGTGCAAAGGCAAGAAGACAGAAGATGGAGTGTTGCATCATGGGGAATAGCAACAAGAAGTTTAATTTGGCTGGAATATAGAGTGATCGAAGAAGAATAGTGGGAAATGAGTCTGAGGAGATGGGTTGGAAACAGATTATAAATGGCTTCGAATTGCTTGCACTTGGTCTCAGCTTCTCCCCAGACAGATCTCCTTGTAATTATTTGGACCCCAGTGAGATCCTATCCTATGGTAACCTCCTCCCCTAAAGTCTATCCCTCTCCATTAAAGGTTGGATAATGCCTCAATTCAACCCATTTTTATTCCTGTGAGTCCTCTCCTGATTATGAAATTTTCTATTTTCCCACAATTTACTTATCCCCTTGGATCTACTGCATTTCTTATATTGGTAATATACTGAATTTTCTTCCCCTCTCCCACATGGATACCATATTTGCAATACATTTAATGAAATTTGTGCTTAGTTTTCAGCAATCCATGGCAAATTATCCACTGTTCTGCAAACTAGAACATGAAATATGTACATTTTACTCTAATTGTTCTATATGATGATCTCTAAAATCAAGCTACCCCAAATATTCCTAGAGTTTTTTGTCTACTCTCTCCTTTACATTCTTCATGCAGGGACCTTTTTTTTTGGTATTTGCCTTTTTATTCTCAACTCTGCATGGTACCTGAAATCAATAAACATTTATTAAGTATCTGTACTGCATCAGGTACTGTTCTATGCCTTTGAGATACAAATAACAAAAATGGAACTGCATTAAGGATCTATAATGAAATAGTCCTTTCTTTCAAGGGGACTATATTCTATCTGGAGAGACCAAATGAATGAACACAGTATAAATAGAATTAGAACAGGATAATTTGGTCAGGAAAGGCACTAGCATTTGGGGAGGTCAGGAAAGATTTGTTTTTAACAAATTAATATTCCACTTAACAAAAAAGTCTATTTTCTCTCTATTCTACCATATCCCCCACTGGGAAAAAAAAGAGGAAAAGCCAAACCCCACCAACAAATATACACAGTTAAGCGTGACAAAGCCTTGCACTGTCCCATGTTCAATCTGCACCTTGGATCCATCACCTCTCTGTTAGGAAGTGAGCAATACATTTCATCTCTGGTCCTCAGAAATCATTGTTGGGCTTTGTGTTCATCAGAGTAACTAAGACTCTCAAAGCTGTTTGTCTTTACAGTGTTGTTATTGTATACATTGTGCTGCTGGTCCTGCTCCATTCACACTTCATCAATTCATGCTCTTGCGAGGTTTCTCTGAAGCCATTCCTCTCATCATTTCTTAGAGCATAATGGTCATCCATTACATTCATCTAGCACATTTTTCTCCACCATTTTTCAATTGATGAGTACTCCCCTCCCTCTTGGTTTTGAATTCTTTGTCCTCGCAAAAAAGATCTGCTATAAATAACTTTTAAACATGTTTCTTTTTCCTTCTACCTTAACCTCTTGAAGGTAGAGACTGGGTCAAAGTGATATTTGCAATAGGTGAAAAGGTATGCACAATTTAGTAACTTTTGGGGTATGGTTCCAAATTGCTTTCCAGAATTGCTGGACCAATTTACAATTCCAGCAACAATGCATTAATGTAAGTGTTTTCCTTTACAGAAAAGGTTTCATGCAGATGGTAGAACTGGATCTGAGCTTCAGAGGAAAGTAGGGAATTGCTTAAGACAGAAGTGAGTAGGGAGGAAAGACTCAGAGGATATGGTCATGGAGGTAGAAGATGCAGTGTCATATATGAAAAGCAGTGAGGAAACTGGTTTGGTTGGATTGTAGAGTGAGTGAAGGATGCATAATAAGGTAGGAAAGGTAGGTTGGAGCCAAGTTGTCCCTAGATTGCAAGCTTCTTGAGGGCAGGGCTATCTTTGGCCTCTTTTTATGCACAGTGCCTGGCACATAGTAGGTGCTTAAAAATACTTGCTGATTGATTGACTTAACTGCTAGAGACATTTGTATTTGATCTTAGATCAATAGGGAGCTCTTGGAATTTGGTGAGGAAGAGTGTGATGGGGACAAGCTCGTGCTTTGAGGACGGAGTGGAGTGGGTAGGGAATGGAGGCAGGGAGAGCAATTGGGAGGCGATTGCGATGGCCTCAGTGAGAGGGTGGTGGCACATGGATGGAGAGCAGAGGATGGTGATAGAGAGGAGCTTAATCACTGCTCAGCTGAACAGAATGAGTGCTTCTCCTCCAGTTTGGGCACAGCTGGTCCCTTGCTCACAACACCTGATGGAGGTGAAGTCTAGACAAGGAGCTCTGAGCCTGGGCCCCAGGCCTGAGGCCAGGCCTCCCTAGCTCTGGAATTCTCTCATCCTTCCTTTCTGTCAGTCCCTCTCTATTGCTTTCTAATCCAGTTCTGGATGAGATGTTACCTAGTGAGAGTTCTTCTTCAGCTGACTAGGAGGCCCCCTTTTACTTTCCCTGTGCCTCTCCACTGTACTTTAACACCAAAATACTACATCTAGAGCTCTGCCTTCTGGGGTGGGGAACCTGCAGCCTCGAGGCCACATATGGCCTTCTAGGTCCTCAAGTGATGCCTTTTGACTGAATCCAAATTTCACAAAACAAATCCCCCAATGAAAGGATATGTTCTGTGAAGTTTGGAACTTAAACCCCTAGGGTGATGGGCCCAAATCTCAAAGCATTCACTTTTCATGAAGGCAGCCTAGGCTGGATCCGAATGGCTCTATCATCACAGACTCTGCCTTTGGTGGAACACAAGGCTATTAGCACCAGAGGATGTGTCAAGCATGAATGTAAGCTGAGCTGTGGAACTGTCCTGAGAAGACCAGTCTTGGCACTCTTTCCTGAGCTCAGAAGCTCACCTGGGCCTGACTCTTGTTCTGTAAACAATCAGATTCAACTAACGTTAACAAGATTGTCAATAATCATTATATCTATAGGCAGTCATTCAGAAGCCTCAGTTAAAGCCACCGATCGAGCTACTTCAAGGGAAGTGTCATTGTTAGACTATATTTCACTTGATCACTGAGTCTTTCTGGGACTTTTCTAATTATGGTGCTAACATGGAGGAGTTGGCTGAGTTGGGCAGGGTTGAACAGGGGTGACAGGGGACCTGGGTAGAACACTCGAGGCATCTGGCAAGACTGTTCATCTCAGGCCAGAGCTCTAACTCTCACACTCCCTGCTTCACTGAGCACTTTGACCATTTTCCATATTGGACATTGGGTTCCTCATTTGCTTTAACTTTGGGTAATGTGCCCATGTTCCTGTGTGGATGTCCAGTTCCAGCACCCTTCAGATGCTGGACTGAAAGGTAGTGTCATGTTTTGGATGAAGCATGGGACTTGGAGAAGCCCTGGGTCCTCATCCCAGGTCCAGATCTAACTTGTCTTGTGTCCTTGACCAAGTCCTTTAAATTAACTGAGCCTTAGCTTTCCCATCTGTACAGTGGAGATCATTAAATTTGAAGCGTCTCCTCATAAGTTTATCAGAAGAAAGTACTTTGCGAAAAGAAGCATCATACACATGACAACTGTTATTCACCTGAACTTTGTGACTTCCTTTGTTCTCCCTTCATAGCATCACAGAACCTCAGATTGGAAACCCCATATTGGTGACCATGGAAGCCATGCTACATCTGATCAAAAACTCCATCTATTACATACCCATGCAGTGTTCATCTAGTCTTTGCATGAAACCCCAGGCGAGGGTGACCACACTACCCTGGCACAGCATGTTCATTCCTCTCTCTGATGGGACAGGAATTTATCCCCATGGTATTCTCTTCCTGCCAGTAGAATATAAAGCTTTTTGTTCTTGCCTTCATATCTCCAGAGCCCAACACAGTGCCAGTCATACAGTAGGTGTTTAATGAATGCTTGCTGAATTAATAAATCCTAGTTCTAATTGTTAGTAAGCTTGTCATACGTCAAACCTAAATTTGCATCTTTGCAACTTCCCCTCATTACTCATAGTTCTGCCCTGTGAGGCCAGGATAGACAGATGTTATTATCCCTTGTTCCCCACAACAGCCCTTCAGATTTTAGAAGACAGTGTTGGTGTTCCTCTTTCTATCACAAGTATTTTCTTTTCCAGGCTAAAAATATTCTTGCTTCCTTCAAATTCTCCTCATGTAGCATGAAATTAGACTCTTCACCACCCTGATCATCCTGCCATGGACCAAATTCATCTTATTAATATGTCTTCTAAAATATGTTGCCTAAAACTGAAGACAGTGTTTTACTAATTTGCTTGCTTTGCAGTCAGAGGAACTGGGCTCAGTAACCTCAAACAAATCACTTCTCTAGTCTGGCTTCAGTTTCCTCAGCTGGAGAGTGAAGTACATGAAGTGTATCAGATGACCTGAAGGTCCCTTTCATCTTTGAATATATAATCCTAGGAAATATAATCTGACCAAGGCAATGGACAACCAGACTGAAACCCACGTCCTTTTTCTTGAATACTTTGTGGCACCATGTCTCTTGACCATTTGGGGCTACTTTAACATACCACTAACTCATATTGAGCTTGAGGGAATAACACTAATATTCCTATATCTCTCCTCAATCCCTGAAGAACTGAATTCTAGCCATAACTTTCCCATTTTATTTCTGTGAAACTAATTTCTTGAGAGTAAAACTTTCTTTTTATTCCTATTAAATTTCACCTTTTAAGATTCAACCCAACATTCTAGACTGCCAAGATCTTTTTGGATCATGAGCATGCCATCAAAAGTGTTATTTATTTTTGCCAGCTTTGTGTCATTTGCAAATTTGATAAGTACAGCAATGTATTCCTTTATCTAAGTTATTAATGAAAATTATGTAACAGCAAAGGGTCAAGCTCAACTCCTTGGCATACACCTTCTGAGATGTCATTGAATTTTTTTTTTAAGCAGTTGGGGTTAAGTAACTTCCCCAAGGTTACACAGCCAGTTTTTTTGTGTGGGTGTTAAGTATCTGAGGCTGGAACCGATCCTGGGTCCTCCCTACTCTGGGGCCAGCGCTCTTACTCACTGCACCACCTAGCCACCCCAGATGTCATTGAATTTCAATGAAGGCTCATTGGGTCCTATTACCCCTGGCTTAAGCCAGGTTCAAATCTACTGGGTTTGACTCTTGTTCTGTATATACCATAGAGTATATATACTATATACTATACTTTCATCTTTCTACAACGATTACATGAAATCCTTGGTCAAATGTTTTGCTAAAATTTCGGTAAATTCATTTAACGAAACTTTTATCAAGCACCTGCTATGTTCCAAGCACTGTGCTAAGTGCTGGGGATACAAAAAAAAAAGTCAAAAGACAGTCCCTGCCCTTGAGGAGCTTACAATCTAATGGTATCTATAGCATCCCTTTAATCTAATAGTCTAGTAATCTTATCCCTAAAAATCTCATGATGTTAGTCTGCCATGATCTCATCTTGTTGAAGAATTCTTTCTTCAATATACCCAATGAGTGTATTCCCAGTCTCTACTGGACCTCAAGTGAATATCACCTGCCTTTTCTGGGATACTAATATGTGACCTAGGATACTGTTCTT
This sequence comes from Petaurus breviceps papuanus, assembly GCF_028583685.1. Classification (NCBI taxonomy): domain Eukaryota; kingdom Metazoa; phylum Chordata; class Mammalia; order Diprotodontia; family Petauridae; genus Petaurus; species Petaurus breviceps. Next base: position 18,099,353 of record NW_027185804.1, read on the forward strand.
GCTGCCATATCATACATACAGTTGACTTATATTGAGCTTACAACTCACTAAAACACTCTGAGTGATTGTCAAGAATGAAGAAGATTCTTAATAAGCACCTAATGCTGTGCTTATTTATTGACAATAAAGTACCATGATTCAATCAATCAATATTTATTAAATACTATGTTCCAGGCACATGTGATAAGTGTTAATGGTTCAAAGATGAGTAAAACAGTCTGCCTTTCAGGATCTCTGACTCTTAACACTAACCCTAATTCCTTACTAATTTATTCCTTTTCGTTTACTTATACTTTCCTGCTATTTTAACATATAGTTCTACTTCCCAGAAAGGTTTGAAAAGAAGGGTTTTTTATTTGTGATTAAAGGGTATACTTTTAATTTGGACTAAGTTCAGAAAGAATGATTGGTTAGAAGCTCCTTGAATAGTACTGGGAGTAACCATTGCTGAGAAATGATTGTTTTCAAGTGGGTTGTTTCCAACAATGAAAGGTGTTTTCTTTTCCTTTGGCAATGAGACAATCTCCCTTAGCCTAGTATTTTGGCTTGGCTTATGCTTTCTTATTTAATATAGTTAATTTGATCTATCCATGTTTTGCTAGCAAGCAGCTTTTGTAAGGAGGGTACAAATAATCATTTTTGAAAAAAATGGCATAGATTTTTTTTTGATGTGGGAGTTCATTAGAACTAAGTATAAGAGAACACTTTCTACATCTTCTCTTTTGATAACTTCATTTTTTCTATGGGTTTAAGTATCATCCTATATGATTTCTTAATCTATAAATTTAGCTTAGTGACTTTTTTGAGCTCCAGTCTGGCATCAACAACTGCTTACTAGACACTATCTCATTGACATCCCACCAGTCTCTCAAACCCAGTATGTCCAAGATAGAACTGACTTCTTTCCCTCTGAAACTCACTTTTCACCAAAACTTCCTTATTTCTGTTGAAGATAACAGGAACTTTCTACTTAACCAGTTTTGCAACTCTGGAGTCATTTTTGATTCTTCCCTTTCCTTTGTCCCCAGTAGCCAAGCCCTGTTGAGTCTACCTCCACAACATCTCTCACCTATGTCCATCTGTCTCCACTCAAAATTCTTGTACCACCTCAGTTTTGTCCCTCATTGCCTCTCATTTGAATTTCTATAACTGCCTTTTATTTGATCTTCTTGCTTCCAGTCTCTCCTTTCATTGATTCATGACTCCCAAAACTGCTGAAATTATCTTCCCAGAATGCACATTGGATTCTGTCATTCCTCCATTCAAAATCTTCCACGGCTTCCTATTGCCTGTAGGCAAAAATAAAACTCCTCTATCTAGACTTGGGGTCATTTTACAATCTGGATGCATTCTTCCTTTCCAGCCTTATTTAATACCACCTTTCTTCACCAACTCTACGTTCCAACATGACTAGTCTATCCCTGGACATGATACTAAAGTTCCTTCCTGGGTATGTGTCCATTCTTTGAACATATATCATCCTTACCTTTGCCTTTCAAAATACTTGTACTCCTTCAAGGCTCATCTTGGGTGCTACCTTCCCCATAAAGTCCTCTTGAATTTACCTAGTTGCTAGGAATTTTTCTTTTCCTAGATTCTCTTGCATTTACTTAACTGTGTACATTCTTTTGAAAGTGGAAGCTTCTTGGAAGTTCAGAGTGTTAAATTTGTCATTGTATTTCCAGTTATCTAAGCACAGTGACTTTGGTGCTTTGTCAATTTTTGTAGAATGGAATAAAATTAAATTAGGCAGATATTTAGTATAGTACTTGATAAGTCTATCAGCCAGTTAATATTTATGGGAAAAAAATCACATTCTGTTCTGAAAACTTTCTATTTAGCTAAAATTCAAAACAAGTGGCTCCAACCATGTAACACCAGGAGATCCTGCTAACATAGAGTGATACAGTGGAAAAGGTGCTAAATTTGGAACCTGAAGATCTGGGTTCAGATCCTGGCTCTGTCACTGCCAGTGCGACCTTGGGGAAGTGATTTGATTTCTGTGGGACTCATTTTCTTTGCCTGTTAAACAAAGGGGAGGGGAATTGGACCAAATGACCTCTCATATCCTTTCCAGCTCTAAATCTATAATTCTGTCACCTTATTATAATATTCCTTTAATTTCTCCTTTTGTCTCTCCCCTCCTCAAAATATTTCCTACCTTCTTTTCTGTTCTGAGCCCTAAAAATGGATCTCAACCACTTCTTAAGCATTTGAATGGCAAAGCCAGCTTTGGAGGGGAGGTGGTTAAAGAGAAGATATGTCATTGGTATTTTTCCATTCCGGCTCTTCTCCTTGTCTATGCCAGCCTTCTGTCAGGCACGCTCTTCCACAGAAGCTTTTGTGTTATCTGGAGCGGCACATCGTTCAGTCTGACTCAAGGTCTGTCGAGGCGGAAGCTTCTATGAACAAGTGCTTGGTCGACCCCTGCTCCTGCCCTCTCCCTCTCCCCTGCAAACTTTCCCCCATTGTTTTGTCAGAAAACGTTTCCAGCTGGTAGACTTATAAACCTCCTGGTACAGGTGGAAAAATTGTCCTTGATGGTAAAACAGACAAAAGTTGGCTGGATGCTATGCTAATCAGAGCAGACCTCATTCAATGCAGGGAGTTGGGGAAGGGGGAGGACAGGACATAACAACCCTCAATGAACAGCTTTGAGGTGAAAGCTATTTGAATGATTTTTCTGAATGACGCAAGGTTGAGCTCAGGGGAGTCAGATCAAATCCAGCAAAAGAGACTAAGATGTAGAGAAAGAATGAATGTCCAGCTGGGATTTCAGCTATTCACAGGCTTGCAATAAAAACTTTGATAAAATATGGCCTTTTCGGAAGTACAAGTTCTCCAGGGAAGGGAAAGCAATTTAAATGGAGAAATGAATAAAAGAAACCACTCCTGCAATTAAAGGGTGATAGCCATTGTTGGGACCCAGTGATAGAATTCTTACCATCTTGGGCTTTATTATTTACTGCATATAGAAACCTAGAGACACTGGGGTCTTGGACTTGCTATAGATAGTGTCAATGCAGTAGCTTAATTGCTTCTAAAGTTATTGATAAAGTAGTTGTCAACATAAGGATAGAGAAGTATCTCCTAAGCCCCAGCTGCCATGGTCTGTGGATGGGAGGGATGGTAGCTTTTATGAATCAAATTTCATAAATAACAAACCTTTGACCATTAGTCAGAGTAGACTTGAGCTCAGACAATGTTTCTAAGAATTCAAATATTCTATTATCTTGCCATCAACAGTCAGAAGCTTGTTTTAGAAAATAGGGGGCCTGACTATAGCTCTTGGAATGAGTTTGAAGTATGTGAGTTAAGACCCTGATATATGGTTCATTCAAATTTGGAATGTGTTACAGAATAAAAAATGCCAAGGAAATTCTTACACATGCCTGAACAAGGTGTCACTTTCTAATCTGTTTCTATCCTTTTTCCATACCTTCCTCTTCTTTCCCTTTTATTCCCACTTCTATTCCTTCTCCTTTCCTCACTCCCCTCCTTTTCTTTTGTTTCCTTTCCCCCCTCTTTCCTTTTCTTCCTCTTCCTCTTCCCCTTTCCCTCTCCTATCCCATACAAGCACTTAAGGTAGCAAATGTATAGGTGTTGTAGGATAGCCTTTACTTCATGAGATCAACTGGAAGGGACCTCAGAGGTCATCCATTCCACCCCATTCACTTTACAAATAAAGAAACAAACCTAGACAGGTTAAGTGATTTTCCCAAGGTTACGGAGGTAGAAAGCGACAAAGTCAATAATCAGACTCATGCCTCCAAATTCAGAGGAAAAGTCCATTGTACTTTCCATTGCACCATACTGCCACTCATATTTCACACTAAAGAAATGCAGAAGAAAAGGATTCACAGGAGCTCATAAACCAATACAAAAAACAATACATCATATGAATCATAGTGGTTCCTCTTGGAAGGAACTAACTTTGGGGTAACCATTGGACCAACATTTACATGGTGGTGAATACCTATCTCTCCCACAGAATTCTACATAGCAATTATCATACTTATAATGGCCTCCCCTCTACCCTCTGCCATGGTTTAGACTCCTCTTAGAAGGCAAGCATATTTTGTTGCTTCTAGTAAGGCATTTGGTCTTCCCATTGGACCCATCCAAAAAACTCACTGTTATAAAGGGGATGACTCTTCACTCTTATGTTGAAGCTTTGCTTCTTAGATATAGGGGTCATATAGGCACTTTTCCACGTTCTCTAAGCAATACAGTGTTCAGGAGATCTCCTTTTCATCCTATTAGGTCCAATCTCAAAAGTCTCAAACTTTGGGCCCTATTGAAGGCAAGCCCAAGATCTTTTCCTTCTCTGACCATAGGGCTAGATTGTGGCATCACCATTTCTAGGAAATCAAAGTTGTCTTTGTCGACTTAGGAGGTTGGGGTACAGGAACATTGCTCACAAATTCTCATCTCAGATTAAGCAGGCAAACTAAGCAGATAAGACAGTTGTTACTAGTTACTGAGGGAGAGGAAACCCAGGATACTAGTGAAGCAAATAGCCTACGTATCAGTCCCAGTTGATAGCGTGATAGGCCTGAAGTGAAGAAGACTCATCTCCATGGGGTCAAATCCAGCCTCAGACACTTATCAGCTGTATGACCATGGACACATCACTTCACCCTGTTTGCCTCAGTGTCATTATCTACAAAAATGAACTGGAAAAGGAAATTCAAGACACTCTAGTATATTTGCCAAGAAATTCCCAAACTGGGTCAAGAAGAAGAGTTAGACATGGCTGAAATGACTGAACAACAACAGCAGCACCCCAATCCCTGAAATGTAATCTGAAGTTATCTTGTGTCCTTTCACCAAGGTGCCAATGGACATTCTTCATGGAGAAGTGTCCCAAGTCTCATCAAGTTAAGTAGAGAACTCCTCCGATCAACTCCCCTCACATTTTTGTCTCACTTTCTTCTAGTATTAGAAAGTTTTCAAAAAGAATCATGAAATAACTGACCTTTGTTATGATGTTTTAACTTATACAGAAGAAGTCACAAAGCTTAATTTGAGTCAGTCAGTGATGGGAGGTTGGAGGAACCAGGCAGAAGAGAAGACTTTTAGGCAAAGGATTCCATCAGGTCTCAATTGCTAGAATGGGTGTGTGTGTGTGTGTGTGTGTGTGTGTGTGTGTTTGTGTGTGTGTGTGTAGGGGTATCTTTAGACCATAGAAGGGATGGGGAAAGAGTTGGTCTTCAGGATACAGCATGAAGAAAAAGAAGGATGGAACAGTGATGGTCTTTCACAGAGGCTGCACTCAGACTTAGCATCATACTGCTCCTGGTGGAAATATGGGATACCTAGGGCCCCAACTCTAATGCAGTAAGGTATCTTATCACTCCATGGCAACTGTGGTCTTTTATAGAACTGATAGACCAATCCTTACTTCAGGTATCACTGGTGGATATACTAAACAAAGACCAATAAATGTGAGAACCCACTTAAGACTTAATAAGTAAAGAATGATTTCTAACAGGCTAACAGAAATCAGTGATAGGGATGCTTAAGAAAGAGTATGGGCATTAAGGGACCTACAGAAGGGTATAGGACAGTCAAGAAAAAGGGAAATACACAGGAGAACTCACTGTTTGACCATTTCTACAGGCCTAGTCCAGTCTCCTTATTTTACAGTTGAAGACGCTGAAACCTTGAGAAGGGAAGTGACTTACCCAAGGCCACTCAGGTAGTGCATAATTTGAACCTGTGTCCTCTGACACCAAATTCAGCACAGTGTCCATTATACTATGCTGTCTTATAAAGATAAGCTATGGCCCCTACTTTCATAGGGATCTGGTGGGTAGATAAGACATCAATAAGGAGGGCTATGATATAGAATACAATATGATGGGTACATTACAGAATTATAGAAAAAAATGGTTATGTCTGGAACCCTGAACCCCGATGAGATCAGTTTGTTATTGTTCCTGTAGGGGGTGTGTCAGTCTGCTTTCCTCAGGTCCCACTCACCATCCTGCAACTCTCTGGACCAAAACACTTTCCCACCTAGTCCCACTGCTCTGTGTGTGGCTCTTTTCTCCACCGTTAGAACGTTAAGGGTCTTGGCAGGAACCATCTTTGCTATTGTGTTTGTGCCCCTATCTCTTGGTTCTCGGCACATAGCAAACACTGATTGAGCATTAATTAATTAATTAATTAATTGTAACTCAACAGATGAAGTGAGGACATTTTTGGCACAGAAAATGGTGAGGGCATATAGATCACACAGCGCATGTTTAGGAGGCAGAGAGGTGTACAGTCTTCTGGGAGCATTGAAAATATGGTCAAGAGTTTTGGGAGAAAAATGGGAAAGATAGGATGGTCCCAAGTTTTTCGGGGGCCTGGAATGTTAGGCAGAAGAGTTTGAACTTGGTCCAGAAGGCAATAAGAAGCCATTACAGATACATTAATGACAATGCAAATGATTTAGGCTTGTTCTGAGTCATCCCCCAGGAAAATGTGAGCTCCTGAAGCATCTCACATGGAAGCAGTTTTCCTAAGGACTAAGGGCATAGATTCAGTTCCATTTCACTGCACAAGGCTTGATGAAGCACTTCCTTTTTACCAGACCCAGGCCAGATAGTGGGGAGTACAGAGGCAAAAAGGAAACAGGCCTTGCCTTGAAGGGGGCTACATTTTGATGACTCAATTCACACCATTGAAGGCCTTGGAATGAAATAGGTGTTCTTCAATTGTTTAGTCATGTCTGACTCTTTGTGACTTCATGGACCATAGATAGCATCCAGGCCCTTCTAAACTCCACTATCCCCAAGTCTATTCAAGTTCATATTTGTTTTTTTCTATGACATTATCCCATATCCTCTTCCTTTTACCTTCAATCTCTCCCAACTTCAGGGGCTTTGCCAATGAGTATTGTCTTCTGATTATGTGGTCAAAGTATTGAAGTTTCAGCTTCAGCATTTGCCTTTCCAGTGAACAGCCTAAATCAATTTCTTTAATTATTGACTAATATGATCTCCTTACTGTCCAAGAGACTCTCAAAAGTCTTCTCCAGAGCCATAATCCAAAAGTATTGTTTCTGTAGTACTCAGCTTTCCTTATAGTCCAACTCTCACAACCATTCATTGCTGCTGGAAAAACTATAACTTTGACTGTACGAACCTTTGTTGGGAAGGTGATGTCTCTGCTTTTATGCTGTCCAGATTTGCCATAGCTTTCCTTCTGAGGAACAAGTACCTTTTAATTCCATGACTGCAGTCAACATCTGCAGTGATTTTTGAGCCCAAGAATATAAAATCTGACACTACTTCCATTTCTTCTCCTTCTACTTGTGAGGAAGTGATGGGACCTTCTGCCATCATCTTAGTTTTGTTATTGTTAAGTTTCAAGCTAGCTTATACACTCTCCTTTTTCACCCTCATCAAGAAGCTTCCCAATTCTTCTTCACTTTCTGCTATTGGAGTAGTGTCATCTGCACATCTGAGATTGTTGATATTTCTCCAGGTAATCTTGATTGCAGTTTTTGATTTATCTAACCTGGCATTTCTCATGATGTACTCTGCATATAAGTTAAATAAATAAGGTGACAATATACAGCCTTGTTGCACTCCTTTGGCAATCTTAAACTAATCCTTTGTTCCATGTATGTTTCTAATTATTGCTTTTTGACCTGTATATAGGTTCCTTGGGAGACAATAAGATGATCTGGTACTCCCATCTCTTTGAGGACTTGCCACATTTGTGATCCACACAGTCAAAGCTTTTAGTGTAGTTAATGAAGCAAAGTAGATGTTTTTCTGGAACTCTCTTGCTTTCTCCATAATGCAGTGAATGTTGGCAATTTGGTCTCCAATTTTTCTGCCCCTTTGAAGACCAGCCTGCACATCTGGTAATTCCTGGTTCACATATTACTGAAATAACTTACTTCATAGTTAGTTGAATTGACTCAATTAAAAGCAAAAGAAGATAAAACATTTTCAAACAGGTTGTTATATACAAAATGAATTCTAATGTATTTTAGTGATGTCTCTAAAACATATTCTTCATGCCAGAATCACAAAATCTCAAATCTCAAAGCCATCTAGTTCAATCAATACCTGAAGAATTAATCAACATGTATTTATTAAGGACCTGTTATGTGCTTGGCATGGCTAGTGGATGGGGACACAAAGATAAAAAAAATGAAGAGTCCCTGCCCTCAAAGAACTTCCATTTTGTTGGGGGACATAACATGTATAAGTATATGTATATATATGCATGCATATATGTATGTATGAATATATGTCTGTATGTATCAGTCTAGATAGACCAAATATTCATAAATATAAGCTAGTAAAATAAGAGACAGTTATGTAGGTAGGGAGGATTGGAGCACGGAAGTATCAAGAAAGGCTTCTTTTAGATGGTGATGCTTGAGCTGTCTTGAAGGAACTGATAGATTCAGTGAGCTGGAGATGGTCCCCTAACTAACTTGCTGATTTCACTTTTCAGCATTGTACAATGGAAGAATCCTGTCTTGAGAGTCAAAGGACCTGAGTTCAAACCCTTGCTCTGTCACTTACCTATGTTACCTGGGACAGTCAATTATACAAACTCACTAAGTGCCTTCTATGTGCCAGACACTATGGATATGCAGGAGATACATACAAAGCCAAAAATGAAATAGTCCATTGACTTCAGGAAACCTGTGATTATCTGTTTGTAAACAAATTGGGGTAGAACAGATACATTCTAGATCATATTTAATGAATAGCTTCCACTCTATGCTAAATACCCCCAGGTTGATGAATGGGATAACTAAAGAACATCCCTTCAATGTCAACCACCCTCTCGAATGGATGCAGTTGATGTCAAAGGGGTCATAGCGTGAAGAAATAGATGGTTCATCCCAGCTCTTAAAAATGACCTACAGCCTAGTGATGATAGTCGAGCTCTATTCATTTACAGAAGAGATGATAGAAGTTGCCAGTCATGTTTCTTATAAGCCTGACTTTAGCTAGAATTCCCCAGTAAAGATTCTTCTGTTTTCTTAACAAACGGGGATTGGCTGCATTCACATGGGCATTTGTTGGGAAGGTGACATTTTAAAGTACAATTATGTTGATGCTTGAAACCTTGCCTTTCTATTTTGCTTGCCTTTATGAAGTCAGACTTCCTGGAGATAGTATGCAAAGAATCTAATTTGAATAATTTACATCTCTTTCTTATGAGTAGGGTCCCTACTGTGCTGTTTTCTAGGAATTGTATTTTTGATTCACAGCTTTCAGCACAAAAGATCATGCCATGGCCTGGGCTATTTCCCCCCTTGTTTTACAGATAATTTTCTGAATTATTACCCCAGCAGAAGCATCATGTTGCTTTTTTTTTTCTGTCAGGAGAAGGAACTACTTTTCTCTAGGCTACTTGTAGAAACTGAGCGTTCTAAGTGTTTGCTTGTTAATGCTATGACTCAGATGTTTGACTGAAGAACAATACTACCTATTTCAAGACCATGAGCTTTCTTATTGGACCATGGGTGTGTGGATCTCCTTGATCTACATCCTACTTGGGAAAGAGGTGTGGGATCATGGGACCTGTTTTCAGTCTCTGAATATCTCAGTGGCCTCCATATGGCTAAGCCACAAATGATTCTAAAATTTCAGGCATTTATTTTCAATTATAGGGCTCCTTTGGACTAGGCATCTGAGACTTGGCCAGTCAGTTTCAGGGCCAGCTGCTGCCAGCCATTCCACACACTGCTCCCCAAGCTGGCTTAGAGCCATGAATGCCAGCACTTCGCTAACTCCTTTAATAATTGCTAATGGGACTCTTACACCCTTACAGTATTGGTATCCCACCAGCCTCCAGCAATGATCTCATTGGTACATCACTTAGCTGTTAGGTAACAGTCAGATAAGTTATATAGATCTGGAATTGGAAAAGTCCTTAGAAGTCATCTAATCCAGCCCCTTCATTTTATCAATAAGAAGCTGGTTGGCTGCTCATCATTCTCAAAGGGGACCATAAGAAAGCTAAGGCCCAGAGAAGTACAAAGATTTGCCCAGTGTCCCTCAGGCAGTGAAGCATCATGGATGGAATTAGAACGTAGGTCCTCTGGCTCCAGAACCAGTGGTTTTTACACTGAACCATGTTGCCTTCTCCGTGAGCCTCAGTCAGGTAACAGGCACTCAGCTAAGTCTTGAGTTTACCTTCTACCAAGGGAGTGGTTCTTAAATCACAGGCCCTGCCAGAAATCAAATGTCCAAGGCCAAGGCAGTTGTTATGTATTGGAGAAGCTGGAGAAACAAAGATATAAGGAGGAAGTCAAGGGAAGTCTGCCCTCAAGAAGCTTATAATTTTGAATGGGTGAAGGACAAATGTTCATATAGCTATGAAACAAGGGATAATGACATAAGCATGAAGGAGAGAAAATAAAAATGCTGGTTAGCATTTATAAAGCATTTAAAATGTCCCTTTTTGTCGTCACAACAACACGGGGAGGTAAGTGCTTTTATCAGCCCCATTTTACAGTTGAGGAACCTAAAAGGTTCAAGTTGCCCAGGATTATACAGCCAGTAAATATCCTTGGTCGCATTTTGTTGGCCCCAGTATTTATCCATGACTTGAATGAATGGGATTTAAACTGTTAACCTCAGTTTCCTCATCTGTAAGATGTAGATAATAGGGGTGGCTAGGTGGCACAGTGAATAGAACACAGGCCCTGGAGTCAGGAGGACCGGAGTTCAAATCCAGCCTCAGACACTTACCACACACACACACACACACACACACACACACACACACACACACACCCAATCGCCCTGCCCTCTCCTCTCCAAAAAAGCAAAAAAAAAAGTAGATAATATATAACACCTATCCCCCTAGTATTGTTGGGAGGATCAAAAAGATATTTCTAAACCTCTTTTCAAATTTAAAGATGATATAAACATGTTAGCTATCATCATTAAGGAGGAGATAGGATCATAGTATTCACAGATCGGTGCACCATGAAAAATAATTTTCTATTCACCTGGTCATCTCTGAGAATTGCCTCAAGAACTAAGGTTAAGTGACTTGTTCAGGGTCACACCCAATGTCAGTCAAGATGGGAACCTATGACTGAGTCTGACTACCCTACAAATCTTACTGTCACAGAAATAAAGCATTTATGGTACATCTGGGTCAGTGCTTTCTCATTTTGCTTGCAGCCTTTTCCAATCACATTGGAACCATGAGCTTACTCAAAAACTCGGCCATGCATTAGTGTAACCTGGCTTGAGTTCTGTTTCTGGTTGGAAGCCATTCCTGACTGGGGGGCGGGGGGGCGCGGGGTCTATGTCAGAGCAGTGCTGCCCTCTAGGTTCAGAGAACCAATTCAATGGGTTTTAATCCTACAGAAAAGAATGAAGAGATGCCACCAATGTTCTCATGGCTTGTCTGGGGCCAGTCAATAATGCAAAGCTAAGATGTGGGACTGCTCACCCTGTGTTTGGGATCTCTTGCACCATCTTTGTACATAAGATTGGAAAGATGTGAGGTAGATTGCAGTACAGTTAGGTGAATTCAGAATAGGAAAGCTCCAAAGAATAGTCATTAAGGGGCTGCCTCCAATAAAGACCTCAGGGATCTGTCCGTGGTCCCATTTTGTTGGTCCCACTATTTATCCATGACTTGAATGAAGGCATAGATGGCCTAAGGGCAGCTAAGTGGCTCAATGGATAGAGGACTGGGCCTAGGGTATGGAATACTGAGTTCAAATCTAATCCCAGACACTTACTAGCTGTGTGACTTTGGGCAAGTCACTTAACCCTGTTTGCTTCTATTCCTGCATCTGTAAAATGAGTTAGGGAAGGAAATGGCAAACCATTTCACTATATTTTCAGAAAAAATCCCACATGGTGTCGTGAAGAGTTGGACATGACTGGAAACAACTAAACAGCAACAAGAACATAAATGGCCTGGATGGTTTTTGACTGTGCAGGTAATGTAATGCTGGAAGGGATAGCTAAGTACATCATGGTAAAGATAAAACCAGATTTCAATAGGCTTATAAAATGGGTTGAATCTTAAAAGGTGAGATTTGTAGAAATAATCTCCAAATACTGCATTAAAAAGCACTTTTCAGGTGTGAGATGGGAGAGGAAAGTTTAGAAAATATTTCGTATGACTATAAACTCAAGATAAAGCAGCAGTATAATAGCCAGGAAATATACTGATGAGAACTTAGAGCAGGAGTTTTTAACCTGGAGTCCATAGCCTTGTGTGTGTTTCTAAAAATATTTTGATAACTATTTCATTATAATTGGTTTTCTTTGTAATCCCATGTGTTTTTTCTCACTTAAAAGCATTGTTCTGAAAAAGGGTCCATAGGATTCAGGGGATCTGTGGCAAAGAAAAGATTATGTACTCCTGCTTTAAGTTTGTAAAGAAAGACAGCATCCAGAGCACGGGAAATGGGATCACACTGGACCTTGCTCTCATCATTCCACACTAAGTGTTATGTTCTATCCTTTTTTGGAAAGATATCAACCAAATGTGGAGTTCCTCTAGCAGGGTGACCAGAGTAGGGAAGGGCCCCGATGAGATCATGACATCTGAGGAGAGGCCAAATGAAATGGGGAGTTGTAGCTTGTAGAAGATGAGCTTTGACTGAGAATATTTAACTGTCTTCAAATGTTTGAAGGGCTATGATGGGGGTGATGGATCAGGTCTGTTCCTCTTGGTACCAGAGGGCAGAACTGCAAAGAGGCAGATTTAGGCTTGATGTCAGGAAACACACACACACACACACACACACACACACACACACACACACACACACACATACACACCCATTCTTAACTATCAGAGCTGACCCACAGGATAATGGATGCCTTCAAGAGGAGGTACCCATCAAGCAAAACCTGGGTGACCACTTGCTGAGGATGTTTTAGAGGGATTTCCTTTCCAGATAGGATTTAGACTAGATGGCCTTTGGGATCCCCTTCAGTTTTGATATTCTGTGGTGATATGGGTCTGAAAAGGTCCTAAAGGCTCCTGAAGTCATTTTTTTTTCATAAGTCAAATCAACACTCCTTTCTGCATCCTTTTTCAGGGGTTTTTTTTAGAATCCCAATTTGTATTGTGTGAGTAATGCTAATTAGGATGCTGTTTGGAGACCTGCTTGGATGGGTTGTGACTTTGAATGTCCTTTCTTAAGTAGTATGCAGTTTCACCTTGAAGTAGTTATTCTCCAGAGTGACACAAGAAATGATCTGGACCCATTATGGTGACCCAAAAAGGTTATCTTGCCTTTCTGACTTCAACCTTCCAGCCTACTGTCTGCAATCTTTGTCTTTAAAATGAGAGTTTCAATTTTTGCCCTGGATTTTCATAGGGAGACATTATTGGTAGAATCATCCCCAGTGGGGCAGCAGGGTGATATGAGGCCGATGGCAACCCTCTGACAGGTCTTTTTTCTCCCATGAGACATCTCGTTGATCTTTCCTTTCATAGAAACATAAGAATGCTTACACAAACTGATGCATAGGGAAGAAAGCAGAACCAGGAGAGCCACAAGGGGAAAACAATGTAAATGCCAACAGTGATGAAAGGCAGGTCATCTTAGAGTAAATTCTAGTGGCTTCCCATTGCCTCCAGGATCAAATACAAGAGGACTTCCAGACCCCTCTGCTTCTCTGGTTATGGTACACCTTCCTTCCTGATGCGTGACGCTGGCCTCCTGGCTGTTCCTCCTCTCTGCTCTGGGCATTTTCTTGGGCTGTCCCTCCTATCTGGAAGGCCCTCCCTCCTCTCCACCCTCTGGCTTCCTTGGCTTCCCAGTCTGAATCCCATATTTTACAGGTAGCCTTCTTCAACTGTTCTTAATTCTGATGCCTTCCCTCTGCTATTTATTTCCTATTTATCTAATATCTAACTTTCTTTGTATATATTTGTTTGCATGTTGTCTCCCCCATTAGACTGTAAGCTCATTAAGAATAGAAATTGTCTTTTGACTCTTTTTGTATCTCCAGTGTTTAGCATGGTCCCTGACACAGTTTTGTTCAGTTGGTTTTCAGTCATGTCTGATCCACACAGTAGGCACTTAATAAATATTGGTTGACGGCTGATTGAAATGAAATGGCCAATCTTGGCCACAGAGGACTGGTGATGAAATGCCTCCTCTCAGTAGGAATATAAGAAGAATGTATATGCTAGGGAATTTTTTCTTAACTATTTTTCTTAGTTATAAGGGAAAGCTTTACAGGAGGGTATATTGGGAAATTAATAGTGAAAAAATCATCCATTTTTTAAGATGATGGGGCTGGAGACAGTGCTATACAGGACTGCATGAAGGAACTGAGGGGTTAGCCCTCAAAAGACAAGGCTTAGGGGAATGAGAATCGATCATTTCAAGTATCTGAAGTCTTGTCACGAACTGATTCATAGCTACATGGTTCCTTAAGGTTTGTAAAATGCTTTCCTTGCAGCATCCTCAGGAGATAGGGGAGTGCAGGAATTATTATCCCCATTTTATAGTGGGGGAGCAGACTGACAGAGGCCCACACAAATATGTGCAACTCAGGTGAGGTTTGAGCTGAAGTTCAATACTCTTCTCACCATGATTGGGCCAAACTGCCTCTCGATATAGAAAATGGGTTAGACTGTTCTGCTTGGCGCCAGGGTACAGAACGAGGACCAAAGGGCAAAAGCTGCGGACATGCACATCCTGGTGCCGTGGCAAGGGAAATCCTCCTAACAATTACCACTGTCTGAAAGTGCAGTAGATTGCCTTGGAAAGGAATGAGTTTTCCATCACAGGATTTTTTTTTTCAAGTGGAAACTTATAAGTCTTGTTGGGAAAACTTCAAAGGGATTCCTCTTCGACTCTGGGTAAGAAGAGATTATCTATGACGTCTCTTGTAAATACTTTGGGGAGAACTTGGGTCTAGAGCAGTGCTGAGGAGTCATATTAGCAGGGTATGTGATTTTGTTGTTTTTTTTCAGTCATGTCCAACTTTTTGTGACCCCATTTGGGGTTTTCTTGGAAGAGATACTGGAGGGGTTTGCCACTTCCTTCTCAAATTCATTTTACAGATGAGGAACTAAAGCAAACAAGGTTAAATGACTTGCTCAGGGTCACACAGCTGTCTGAAGCTGGATTTGAACTCAGGTCTTCCTGACTTCAGGCCCAGAGCTCTGTCCGCTGAACCACTAAGTGACTTATCCAAGGTCACATAGCTAATAACTGTCTAAGGCTGGATTTGAACTCAGGTCTTCCTGATTGCAGGCCCAGTGCTTTATCCATTACACCACCTGTACATACATTTTATATGTATGTGTGTATATATTCACATATACACACATATTATGTATATGCATTTATATGTATATATATACATATATAAAACATATGTAAATGCACGTATAGGTGTATCTATATATCTGTCTGTTTATTTTTTTCTTGTGTTAATAAGGAAGGAAACTGAGAGACTGGATCATCTTCTGACTCAAGTCTTCAGAATTCTAGCCCATAAGACATGTCCTGAAGGTTTCCAGACAATGCCCATCTAAGTCAAAATTGGGAAATTGGCTCATCTTTGGAAACCTCTCTAGTAGCAAGCATCCCAGTGTCCCCAGGGTGACTGCCAACACAGGTTACTAGATCTGCTTTTCTAAAGGAAAGCAACTCAATATGGGTTAACAATCTTGCTTTAATCAAACATATGTCATTTACCTGGTTCAGGGGAATGAGGTTAGCACCCCGAACTTCAGAGAACACAAATAAGTTACAAGCAGAAGTTACAAGAAGACAGAGAAACAGATCAGCAGACAGGCTTCCAACTGTCCAACCATTACATCCATACCTAGTCAGTTACCAGAGAGGGAGGCATCAACATTTGGGTTTTTCAAAGCCAGGGGGGTTCAAGAGCTGCCCAGAGTCTCATCTGGTCAAATCACACAACACTTCTTAAAGTGAGCCCCAAAATGAAGCCTCACATCAGGGTTTATATAGCCTTCTCCTGGCTCAGAGAATGTCACAACCCTCTTGACCCAATCACAAAGTATCTCCTGAAAAACAAGCCTCCCACCACAGGTTCCAGGTGCACTTAAGCTTATCAACGGGCCTAGGGGCAGGGAAGATCTTAAATTCACATTCCCATTACAGCCTCCACCCCTACTTTTTATAAATTACAGTATTATGGAATGTCATGATCCAATAGGCATCAAATCATATAGTCTGACCTTCTCACATCACAGATAAGATAACTGAAACTCAGAAGGAAATTCAGAAAGTGGATTGATTAGTGGTAGATCTGGGCCTACACTCAAGTGTCCTTACTCTGACCCCAGGGATCTTCCCATAATAACATATTATCTCTTCTTGGGACTATGGCCCATTTAGCAGACTTAAGGGCCCTCACAGGGGCTTAGGCTCTTTACCATAGCAGTCCTGGGCCTAGCCAGTAGATTCATGCTCTTCTTCCCAACCACGTGTATCTACTCTGTTTTCTCATTCCCTCAGGACTGTACTTTCTGGTAGGTGAAAATTGGTGGGGATGTTATTAGGAAGTGACCCATTCTATACCTTCTGCTCACTAATGTAGGAAATGCTTTCTAAAAAAGAGAATTGATTCATATAAGTATTTGAGTTATTAGAATAGTATCAATCAACAAATCAATCAGCAAGCATTTATTAAATGCCTTCTGTGTGCCAGACACTGGCCTAGGCTGTGGGAATGCAGAGACAAAAATTGAAACACTCCTTGATCTCAAGGAGCTTATGTTCTATTGGGGAAGAGATTATGTGTATGTAGAGAATAACCACAATGACCCCGACCAAGCTCTGTGGACATCTTTCTGCCAAATATTGCAGTATCTTAATGGTATGAAATGCCTTCATGTCCTTAAGAGAATTTTAGGTACCACAGCAAGCTAGTGTGGGTTGGATTTTTGGCCAGCTAGGTAGTAGAGTGCATTGAGTGCTGAGTGGAGAGAGTCAGGAAAACTCATCTTCCCAAATTCAAATCTGGCCTCGGACACTTACTAGCTATGTGACTCTGGGCAAGTCACTCAACCCCATTTGCCTCAGTTTCCTCATTTATTAAATGAGCTGGAGAAGGTAATTGAACTTTGCTATGGTATCTTTGCCAAGAAAACCCTAAATGGAGTCACTAAGAGTCAGACCTCACTGAAAAACTACTGAAGGACTTTGTTTGATGTACATTTGACACCCCTCAAATTATTACTGATGTTTTGCACAATTTTAGGGTCAGATGGGTTTGCAAAGGCTATCAGGCCTAACTTGTGTACTTGAACAAAAATCCAGGCTATTACAGATGGGCATTTTTAGCCTTTTGGTTGAGCACCTGAAGTGAGGAAAACTCCACTACAACCCATAAATGGCTTTCTATCTTGCTAGCCATTGGGCCATTCTATCTTTTCTCAAAAAACAAACAAACAAACAAACAAAAACCAAACATTCAGTTTATGAAATTACTCATTGAGTTTTTTGATGACTCAGTGTCCAAGGACTACATCACCTGGATGGTTCTTGAGATTTCTCCTGGCTTGATCTAGAGATTACTAGTCTCTTTTTGATTATTAATTTGATTATTTGATTATTAATCTCTTTTTGAATCAATTTGAAGACTTTCAGGATCTTAATGATGGTGTTGGGACATTGAAGG
The DNA here is from genome assembly GCF_028583685.1 of Petaurus breviceps papuanus. NCBI lineage: Eukaryota > Metazoa > Chordata > Mammalia > Diprotodontia > Petauridae > Petaurus > Petaurus breviceps. The sequence goes on from NW_027185804.1 coordinate 18,116,977, forward strand.
GAAATATGGAATGAGTGACAAGCTTGTTATATCTTATGTATGATGGTTATTGATTCTCCAAATGCCAAAAAAAACCCCAAAACTTTAAAAGTTTGTGGTAGATTTTGGTGCCAATGCCATTTTTGATGGTTCCCAAGTAGGCTTTCCTGGCCACCACAGGGAGCCTGATATATCACAGGATCTCCATGGGTGTTACTGAATTTCACTATGGTTTGACTATATATCAGAAAAGTATAGGGCCATTTTGGAATTATTGGCTAAAAATGAAATACTTTACAAAAGGAACCAGTCATTCCTCCTGGCTCTCTTTTTTTCCCAGTTGGACTTTTAACCTGGAAAGTGTTTAAAATAAAAATGTTCTCTTTCTATTTTGATATCTCAGACTAGTATGGGTAGATCCTGCCAAGATGTTGTAGTGGCAGGGCTGATCCATCTAATACAGTTCTAGGGAAACCCTGGAAACGGCCTGCCCCCCAAGTGGCTGCTTCAGCAACATAGCAAGCTGACTAACAGTGCCTGTGGGACAGCTCTATTATAGGGGTGTGTTACACACATATTATCCTGTCACATCACACGTGCAGCCTGCTGGGCTAAAATACCACTTTGGGAAGGAACAAATAATTTGCTGTTATTGGTGAGGGTCATGGCCAACCTTCTCCTGCCCTCTTTGGCATTTATTTTCAGTGCCTGTTTTAGTCATTTGATGAAAGCCCAGTATTAAGCAGTTAATAATTAAATATATTTTCTCAGGAAGCATTAATTTTAGCTTTCTGGATTTTTATTTCTCTTTTTTTCCCCGTGGCCATTAGCTTTCTCGCCAGCCCTGGGCACCCCTGCTGCAGGTCACCACAGGAGAAAGGATGAAACGGCTGCTTTCAAAAGCACTAACTCCAGATCTCCAGCTCCTAGTCAAACAGCGTAATTTTGAGAGGGCGAGAGGGCTGAGGACTGCAGAGTGTTCTTCCATCAATGGGCGGCATCCCACAGGCCACCACTGGGCAAGCTGCAAGGGAAGCTGCTGGGGAGGCCTCAAATGCACTTGTTTGGACATTTTCTTTTTTTCTTTTTATTCTCTTCTTTTCTCCCCTTCACTCCCTTCATCTCTGCTTCCCTCCTCCCCTCTCCCCTTCCCTCCTCCCCTCTCCTTTCTTTTCCTCTATTCTCCTCTCCTCTCCTGGATTTTTGACTTTCCTTAGATTTCATGTAAATTAGATCCTTGAGAGATCTGATAGATCCACCCCCCCCCCCCCACTTGTAATCCTTCATACTGAATAGACGTGCCCTAATTTGAGGCTCTCCTGATGCTGTCATTACTGCATGGGGTTATTTTTCATTTTGGTAACTGTCTCATTCCATCCCCTCGGATGGCTTGAAGAGTCAAGGTGAGGGACACTGCCCACGAAGGAAGCAGACACAATGGGGATACAGTAGGTGAAACTCTTCTCCTCCATTTTCAAGTTGCCCCTGCAGCCGTGTCTTTTTCTCTGCTCTAAAAGCTCCCGGCAGCCTCCTTGTCTCTAGAGCCTTTCATCTGATCCTTCTCCAGTAGGCCCAGTCAGAATTTCCCTGCTTCACACCACTTGGCTGATTTCCAAGGTTATTTAAATAACAAATACCTGTTAAGACTGTTAATAGCTCCTTATAATGTTAATGTTTTACTCTAATGGGTATTTGCATTTTAAAAAGTGATCCTGCTTGTCTAACATTACCCTTCAGCTTCAGTAGCCAGGCTGCTTAAGGAGGGTCCTGCTGGATGGTAGTTGTGGGATGCCCATCCTATCTTACGCCTACATGGACCACTTCTTATCTTCAACAATGCCTTTCTTAATTTTAAAATCAAAACTTACATGCTATTCAAAGTACTTTTGCACACATTATCTCATGGAATCGTCATAGAATCCCCGTGAGGTTGAGAATATAGGTATAGTAGCCCTATCTGCCATATGAGGAAACTGAGTCCCAGAAAGGTACACAGTGAATCAGCAGCAGATTTAGGCCTAGACCTAAAAGTCTAGTGCTGTTCCATGGCCCCATTAACCAAGACAGTCTGCTTGACAATTTCTCTGGTGCAGGTGCCATCCAGACTATACCACTGGCCCGTGCGCCTGAATAGGTATTTGTGCCTTTTCTCATGGCTAGGCCGCCCCGGGTCTGACATGACATTGGAGTATTGACTCCTCAGACAAATTGAGCTGTTGAGGATAAAGAGAGGGGCTTGTGGATGGACTCTCTTATTTTTGGATTCTGGGAACAAGGTGTTTCATACTAACCTCAGGACAAGGAATATGTCTCCCAAACAAATGGGTTCCACGAATAACTGGTTGGTGGTTTCCTGAATTTGCTAGGTTATGCAATGCCTAAATAGGGAGGTTCACTGGTTCACTCAGTCAATCTGTTCGCCAATAAGTGTTTATTAGGTACCTACTATGTACTAGGCATTGTGGTAAGTGCTGGGGATAGCTATAATGTAAGGATGGAGAGCCTGAAACCTCGGGGCCACATGTGGCCCTCTGGGTGCTCAAGTGAAGACCTTTGATGGGAATCCCAGCCTCCCAGAACACATCCATGTTACTCAGATGGATTCCACCAAAGGGCCACCCCTGAGGACCTAGAGGGGCACGTGTGGCCCCAAGGCCGCAGACTCCCCACCCCTGGCATAAACTCTCTAAGAGTAAGTGTCTTTGTAGCTTTTCTCTCCTTTGTACCTGCAGCATTTAGCACGGGGCTGGGCATGTAGCTGGCCCTTAGTAAATGCTCATTGTTGTATTCTGTATGGGGACCATGTGCAAGAAACTGCACCTGTGCAAAGGGTTATCTCCAGGAATCTTCAGGAGGCTTCTGCACCCCTCGAGGCCTCTCCTCCTGGACCAGTCTCTGCAGGCTCCTGAGGTCACTCCCATTAGCCCAGTCTGCCTTCCCAGGTCTGGTGTATGCTATCTCACTTCTCTTTTTCTATCCTCCCTTAAGTTTTGGTTTGCTCAAATAGTTTCTTTATAATTTTGTAGAGAGGTTGTTGGGTCCTGGGGGTTCTGAGAGATAGCTCAGATCCCTACTCTTGCTGTGTCAATGGTGACAAACGTTTTGATGTTTCTCTGTTGGCTAATGAAGCCAGGATTGCTAATGAGGCTTATGCGTCTTTGGTGCTTGTAGCAGACATTTACCCCCTAGAACACATATCGGGCCAGCCAGCATTACCCTTTCATTGACTGGGAAAATAAGTCTTAGCTGTGGGAAGGAGAGAACTTTATTATCTCAGCCGTCTTCCTTCTAATGTGTCTTCAGAGTGTCTTTTGGCTGTGCCGTTGATGTAGCAAGTGATAAAACATTTTTTTTCTATTTCCAGCTTGGAAATGACCACTTTGGCCTTGTTCCCCTTGACAGCAAGATTTCGCTCACTTCCCAGGCTGAGAACATTAGAAACTGCCCAATTGGAAGCCGATATGGCCACTTACTGATCCTGTCACCCTCTAGGGACAGGCAAGTAGGAAAAGGGGCCTGGCCTTCCTCAACACATGGTCGAGGATTCCATACAATATGTCAATTGAACACCGAAAGTGGGAATCTAAGAGTTTCCCTCTGGGGAAGAGGATGTGTGGCCCCAGTCAGAGAATTAGATGCTGGCTGGGATTGCTTGCCCCAATCCCAAATGTTCCTCCCTCCCTCCTGCCCTACCTTTCACTCTCTAATATCTGTGTCATCACTTCATTCTAATGGTTGATGTCCTGCTTCAAGCAACACTACCCTGGGGAATTCACTCTACCTCTCTGAGCCTCAGTTTCTTCATCTGTAAAAATGGAAATAAAAATAATATATGTATCCCTTCCCCTTCCCTAGGCCCTCACTAAGATCATATGAGCTATATAATAGACGTTTAAGAAATGCTGATTGATTTATATATTCAAAGCACTTTGCAAGCTTCCAAATACCTTATAAGCTATTATTATTCTTAGTGCTTTAACAGAAAACCTCAAACTTTGGGAACAAATGATTGAATTCTGAATATAGTTGGTAGAATTACAGTTATCTCTTTTACATCATGACTGTCCCAATTAAAGCTTTGATATATTGGGGGCTGGCATGAGAAATTAAATGGGATTTTGGGGGGAGTTTGGCAGAAGCCACAGATGACACACAAAGGCCAACAGATGACACAGGAAATGGATAAAATATGTGTATGGTGTTGCCTAATATCAACCCAAATTGTGCAATGAGGTACTGTGAGCACTCAAAAAAACGGAAAACAAAAAGTCTAGACTTCTTTCTGATATGAGGGAGGGCCAAAACATTTCATGAGGATTTTCGAGATTGTGGGGGCATCGCTCCCCTAACCTCTGTGATGTGGAGTGGATCACTGTGTTGTTGATGAGCTGGCAATAAAGTTAGTGTTGGGAGTGGATTTAGGATTTCACTGGTGTAGGGAACTCCCCAATGAGGAAACTCCATCAATCAGTGCACATTGGTACCTTCTCTATACTTTGTAACTTAGAACATTGAGAGGATTTGTCCAGGATGATGTAGCTAGTAAGTGGCACAGTAGGAGCTGAACTCAGGTTTTTCTGACTTTGAGACCAACTTTATATCTGCTATGAATAGGATGGTAGAAGATTAACTAAGAGAATCAGACTTCCAGGTTTAGAGAAACTTATCTCAACTTTCCCCACATCAGTGACAATAGTTTGGATTCTTGTCACATGGATTTATACTCTAGTTTTCTTCCTCAAGTCCCTTTAGCTATGGCTTAGACTCTGACTAATGCCCACAGTGAGGGAAGCAGATGAACAGCAGGCCTGGGACTCAGACCCTGCTCTTCTAAATCAAAGTCTGGGAACCTTTCTCTGATAGCATACTGCCTTTCATGGAGGTTATGTTATTCCCACAGACAGGATAATATGGATTTATGTGAAGTTGCTCATTGACGAATTCTCCCTTTGATTTGATAGTTAATCCTTGAGGGATCCATGATGTCAGTGGGGTAAAATCTCCTTGTATAAAAGCCGTCCTCTGGTGCTTCATTGGGGAGTGGAAATGTCCCTGCATTCTTCAAGGCTACACAGGGCTATTGTAGGCATTGCTGGTCCTTATTTACCAAGGTGAAGGCTTAATGAGCCTGTGCATCATTGGCCAGGGATCGGTCTAGCAAAGTTGGAGAGCTTACCAGAAAGTTGATCACCAGGGTTTGAACATTTGGGGACCAAAAGAACTCATAAAGAACATCTTCCAATGCATTGGGGGACTGTATCCAAGGAAGAAATACTTTAATGAATCTGTGATGGGAAGGCACTATGGTACATTGAACATAAAGCTGAAACTGAGTCTAACACCCCTACTTTAAATCTTTCTCTGTTATTTCCTGTGTGACTTTGAGCAAGTCACTTAACTATTCTGGGTCACCATTTTCTCATCTGTAAATTGAGGGCAAAGGACTGGTCCATCAAGGTACAAACTCTGCCCCCCACCCTTCTGCAGAACCTGCCTAGTGGAGCCCGTTTCATTCCACATGCAGTAGTTGTCTTCATTCACTCTTGCACTATGATGGACCTTCCTTCCCTTTCTGGTCCTATGTGTCTGTCCTTGATGACAACTTTGGTGTCATTTCTTGCATCAGGTACTTTGATGACAAATATTCCTGCCTTCCCAGGACCCAAGAACCTGACTTGGGAAATGAATGTGTTTTCTGGTGGGTCTGGCAACTTTATTCTCTCATCAGGAATTAATTTAAATGAATTCTCACCCATCTATCCTCAGTATCTAATCTATTTACCACCCACTCAAAGTTAATCAGCCTGATTTAATGATTTCCTTGTTGACACCATGGTTATTTTCTTTGCCACAGGGAGTTGATTACTGATTCTGAGAAGGTCTCTGGGGTATAAGCATCTTTGTGGGCTGGGATTATGACTTTTTCCCTCTCCTGTCTCATACCATAATCAGAACCATGACAGGAATTACTCAGATAGACTCAGAAACCACACGCAAAAGATCCCAGGACATAGATTCCATGCCCCTTCCCTGGAAGGAGAGGAGATTATGATTTTCAGATTATGATTATGATGTGCTTAATAAATGAATAATCATAATAATGACTCTTCTGAATTTGTGTGTGTATGTGCGTGTGTGTGTGAGAGAGAGCAGAATTCCCTGTACAATCACACATTAGAGACTGTCCATCCTTTCATTCATCCACTCACCCATCTAACCATCTCTCCATCTATCCTTCTACCCACACATCCATTCATCCATATTTATTAAATGTTTACCATGTGCCAGGCACTGTGGAAACAAGACAAAAATGAAATCATCCCTATCTTCAAAGAATGTATGGGGAGGTAATATGTATTTATATACTGAAATGACCTTATAATGTCATTGATTCTACAGTTCTTGCCAATGATGAAAATTGTAACTATGTCCATCCATGCCCATCTACCCTGAGTGACTCTAACCCATGTTTGCCCCAACAATTGTCATGAAGGGTCCAGCCAACATACTGGAAGCCTTCCTCATTGTGAGGAGACCAATGGAATATTTTGCTGTCCCTTTTATCATAGGACCATCCTGTCTTCTGTTTAAATCCCATAATTCCTTTATGACATCTTTAATTCCTATCCTTCTCCAGACTTCCCTGTGTTGGTTACATATGGCAGTTTGTCCATGCCCACCATATACGTCTTCAGTGATCCCCATGTAATGCTCATCTTTAATTCTTTAGAGGCAGTGGTGGTCCATACCTTGTTACCATGTATTGATACTGGGAAAATGACAGCATTGAAGAGATTTATCTTTGATTTTATGGAAATGAGGGCTAGTAAATGACCTTTACAATTTCCTGAAAACCATTCAGCTCACTCTCCTCCTCTGGTTTAGCTCTGCATCTCGTTGTCCATTCAGTCCAAGATATACATACTGTTAGACAAACAAAAAGAATCATTTATTAAACATCTATTATGTGTGTAATGCATAGAGAGCTGCCTTGAAGCTAGGAATACCTGCGTTCAAGTCCTGCTTTTGACACATATTTACTGTGTGACCCTGGGTAATTCACTTAACCTCCGAGTACTCTAGGCACCTGGCTACCACAACATGCAAAGAAAATGCCAACATGAATCTACAGAGGGAGTTTTCTAATCCTGGAGTTCCTTATGCCATTGGAATGCAGGTCTATTCCTGATCTACCCCCACCCCCATTTTGCAGCTGACAGTGCTAAGCAATGGGGATACCATGACAAGAAATGAAGCAGTCTCTGCCCACAAGGACCTTCTAATATGACCGGTGATTTTCCTTTGGGAGGCAGATGCTGTTGGGGCCTTCCCTTGTTTTTCCAAGTCCCACAGTCCCTTCTCTATTCTTCCCTCAACTTTCTGGGCTTCCCCTGCCCTTGGGGTCCCTCCCCCCCCTTGTAAAAGTTCATTGGGGCCACCCTGCCTTTTGCTCCTGGTTATGCTTCAGGACTTTCTGGAACTCCCTCCAGCCCCTCCAGCCCGCTTGTAGGTGTTGTCTCCCCCTACTCCAATGGGAGTTCCGTGCGAACAGGGATTGTTTTTCTTTTCACCTGTATTCTCTCCACAGTGCTTTGCACAATCCCTGGCACACAGAAGTGCTTAAGAGATGCTTGCCTTCTACCTCAGAGGTAGGCTGGACCTAGGCAGTGAAGGGCTTTTATTGCCAGAGGCAATATTTGATCCTGGAGGTGATAGGGAACCATTGGAGTTACCTGAGTTTTAGAAAAATCACTCTGGCCAGTGTGGAGAGAGGCTGGACAAAGAAGAGATAGGGGCATAGAGACCAGTCTTTTCTGGATTCCCCACTTAAAGGCATACATTGATAGATTAGAGAAGAGGGGGACCAGGAAGGTGAAGAGCCTGGGGCTTATGCCAGAGCGTTTTCAGTTGAAGGAACTGGAGATGCTTATCACAGGAAAGAGAAGACTTAGGAGAGGTTACATTTTCAAGTTTTTAAAGGCCCGTCATGGAAGAGAGGCTGAACAAGGAGCAGTGACTAAAAAATGAGGAGAGGCAGAGAAGCACTCCTTAACAGTCTGGAGCTATCTCAAAGTAGAACAAGTCGCCTTGGGGAGGATGGGCTTCCCCCATGTGCAAGTGTAAAGTAAAGGTTGTATTACTGCTTGCTTAGGACCTTGTGGAAAGCATTTTTATTCAGGTACCAATTGCACTGGGCAGCCTTTGAAGTTCCTCCAACTCTGAGAGCCACTGCTACTTCTGCAAATGGCATCTCTCAGGATACCAGGACATGCCCATTAATTGGAGATGGACCCACTGGGGAACTCTGGTTACGGCTCATTGATCCATTCTGATCCTTTCTAAAATCCCTGTCTCACTCTTGGGCAATAAGAAAAAAATTATGATTGTTTGACACATTCTTGAGCACTCCATCCACATTTCTACTAAAAAACTTCCCTTTACCCTATGTCCTAGGGAAGAGAACAAGCATTAATTAGGCATCTGATGTATTCTAGGCATTAGGCTGGACACTTTACTCATCTTATCTCAGCTGATCATCACCACAGGGAAAAAACAAGGAAAGGCAAACGATATCCAAGTACTTTTCTGGTGCTGGTGATTTCATCCACTTGTTCACTTCTACTGATTAATTGATTACTTAACAGACATGTATTCGATGCCTATTCTGTGCCAAGCACTGTGTTAGAGACTGAGATGCAGTCAATCAACAAGCATTTATTAAGTGTGTCTGCTACAAACAGCCTGGGTCAGACACCAGGCTGTGTCTGGAATAAAAAGGAAGGCAAAAAAACCAGCTTTGGGGCGGCCAGGCGGCTCCGCGAGTAAGAGCACCGGCCCCAGAGTCGGGATGACCTGGGGATCGAATCCGGGCTCAGACACTTAGCACCCACCCAGAAACACCTGGCCGTGTGACCTTGAGCAAGTTACTTAACCTGATTGCTTAAAAAACAACAACAACAGCTTCTACCCTCAAAGAGGTTGCCTTTTAATTCGAGAGAGCAGCTAGGTGGCACAGTAGATAGAGTGCTTGTCCTGGAGTCAGGAAAACCTGAGTTCAAATCCAGCCTCAGACACTAGCTGTGTGACCCTAGACAAGTGACTTACTCCTGCTTGCCTCAGTTTCTTCATCTGTAAAATGAGCTGGAGAAGGAAATGGCAAAGCACTTCAGTATCTTTGCCAAAAAAACGCCAAATGGGCTCACAAAGAGTCAGACACAACTGAAAACGACTCAACAACAGGAGAGACAGTATGCAAATAACCAGGTACACAGAAGATACCTCCAGAGTAGACACCAGGTCACTTTTAGGGAAAAACTGCAGTAGTCAGAAGGACTCTTAATGACAGCTCACACTCTAGCAGATATAATTTGGATTCTTTCTATATCTTAGTTGAGTTTTTTCTTCTGAGTGGCTGGGTCCAGAGTTTTTATTCTACTGCAATATAAGATTGTAACCTTTGAGAACCTCCAGATACTTCCATGCCTCATTCCTACCCCCTCCACCAATTCACAGCCTTCCACTCTTCCATTTTCCTATACAGAGTCAATGGAATTTGGAAACACTTTCTAGGCTTCCATCCCCACTAAGATGTTGTTGAGAGGCTCAGGCTGCAGTCTGCTTTTTGTACCTCAAAACCATATACTACTGAATCAGGACCTGTGGGGAGGTATGTTTTAGGTTTTCTTTGACTTTGTAGCCTTGCTGTATGAAAGCTTAAAAAAATCTATAAGTTATAGGAAAGGCACACACACAAAAAAAATCATCACAAGTAGGAACCGTGTCTCCCTGAATGCTGAGTTATTCCCTTTGTCCTATAGTCTTTCATGAACAATTCATGATTCACCACCACCTTGACGCCATTTGGAAAGGTTATGTCATGTCCCTGCTTGTAACTTTTAGAAATCAATTTTGTCTTTTCAACTTATATAGCTTGAGCTGGTCTATGGAAAGCAAGGGAGTCATCATTTCATGGGGTTCCATACATGTGTCTTGTATCTCACAAGCAGATTTCTGCTGAATATAAGGAAAACTAAATAATCATAACTATCAAAAAATTGAATGGACTGCCTTTGTTCAAATGGAAACAACCATTTGATGGAGATATTGGTACTTTACACACAGTTGACTAAAATGTTTCTTGGGTTTAAGTGTTGGGTAAAGGTTTGACTAAATTACTTTTGTGGTCTCTAGCAGTTTTGGGATTCTGCTTCTATGAGACCCTGGAATCTTTCCTCTAGTCTTTGATATAAACAAGAGAAGTTGATTTTATGAAAACTATATACTTTAATACAAGAGATGGTGTATAGTAGTGGATAGAAAGCTGGAAATGAAGTCAGGAGGATATGTGTTCAAATCTTGCCTCTGACACATACTGGCTGTTTGATTCTGGGCAAGTCCCTTAATGTCTCTGTGCTCCAGTTAACTCTATAAGACTATGAGTTGCAGAAGGGATACTGACTTGCATTAGTGAAGAGAATGTTTTCATTGGGAGTTTCCTATACCAATATAATAGCATGTTCAGTCCAACTAACACAAATGTTTATATGAATTTGTTTTCATTCATACAAAAGCATATGTGTACATTCATATGCACAAGTGTATAGGTATTGCAACATATTTATCTGCATATATGTATGTGAATGTGTTGTGTATGTATACACAATATTTTAATCTCTTAAAGCTTAAAACCACACTAAAACTTTTGGGACAGCCTGCATAAATGTATACATATATGTGTGTCTTCTCCTGAGTCTCTTATCCCCTTATTGTGGCCCTGCCAAGACCTGGCTTTGGATCATTCCCACCATTGTCTGCTTTTGTTCCCATACGTGTGTTGGTGAATGAAATTGGAGAAAATGGAGACATCATGCTGACTGGGTTGACTACAAATTTATGTTATATAATTGCAACTGGATCCAGACTTGGGTAAGGCAAATCTTTTTACACATTCCTAATTAAATCATCATTCCATTCACCACAGCAGGGCTTTCAGACCTTTTTATCCTTTCTCAGATGTCCTCCCCCGACCCTCTCAGCTGAGAACCTTGCCTTATACTTTATTGAAGAAATTGAGGTCATAGAAGGCTCCTTCTCATCTCACATTCCTCAAATGCTCTCTGCCTCTCTCTTCCTTCACCCTTGTCTCATGTGATCAAATGTCTCTTCTTACTTTTTTTCAACCAAACACATGTTTATTGGTAGAAGTAAAGAACAGTGATTCTGTGATCATGGATGAGCAAATACAGAAGAATCCTGACATTTGGCTGGATGTTGAGGGACAGGAGGGCAGCCTTTTCTCAGTCTGTCCTTCTTAACCTCTCTGCTGACTGCCCTCTTCCCTCTAGGTTTTCATTATGCTCCTCTTTCTCAGGTCTCCTTCTACCTCCTTTGGGGATCCTCTTCAGATTCTTTTGTTGGCTCATCATCCATCTTCCACCCCATAATTGTGATTATGGTCCAAGTCTCTGTCCTTTTGGGGGGTATTTTTGGAGGGGGGGAGGCAGGGCAGTTGGGGTTAAGTGACTTGTCCAAGGTCACATGTCTAGTTTTGTGTTAAGTGTCTGAGGTCACATTTGAACTCAGGTCCTCCTGACTCCGGAGCGGGTGCTCTATTCACAGTGCCACCTAGCCGCCCCTACAACAACAGTTTCTTAATTGCCAAATTTAATGATCTTTTCCCAATCCTCATCCCTCTTGAACTTTCTTCAGCCTTTTATCCTGTTTACCACCTTCTTCTCCTTGATAGCCTCTTCTATGTTTCCATGACACTAATTTATCCTGATTCTTCTCCTACCTATCTGAACCAGTTACCCCCATGAAAGGTGAATGTCTCCCAGGACTCTCACCTGGGCTGTATCCTCTTCTCCCTTTATACTCTTTCATTTGGTGCTCTCATCACTTTCCATAGTTTCAATGATTTCTATGCTGATGATTCTTAGATTTACTTATTTAGTCCCGACTTTTCTCCTAACCTCCAGACTTGCCTCTCTAGCTGCCTATTAGACAGCTCAAACTGGATATCCCATAGATATCTTAAACTCAACATATCCAAAATGAAGCCCATCATCCTTTCCCCCAAATACTACCCCTTCTGAACTTTTTATTATTATTATTGAGGATACCACGATCTTTTCAGTCACCCAGGCTCAGAACCTAGGTGTTATCTTTGACTCCTCACTCTTTCTTACTGCCCCTTCCCCCATCCAAACTGTTGCCAAGGTCTGTTAGTTTTATCTTCATTAAATTTCTTGTATGTGCCCTCTTTTTACCTCTGACATTGCCACCACTCTTACCAAACCCTCATCATTTTGCAACTGTACTATTCTAATAACCCGATGGTGGGTCTGCCTCACACAAGTCTCTCTCCACTTCAGTCTGTCTTCCACTCAACTGTCAAATTAATATTAAAGCATAGTTCTGACTCTGTCACCTTCTTGTTCAATAAACTCTAGTGGATCCTTATCACTTCCAGGATCAAATGTGAAATCTTCTGTTTGTCATTCAAAGCCCGCTTTACCTTTCCAGTCTTCATAAACATTGATCTATTTCCCAGCTATGGATACTCTATCTCCAGATGATGGGCATTTTCGCTTGGCTGTCCCCCATTCCTAGAACAGTTTCCCTTCTCATTTATGCCTCCAGGTTTTCTTGGATTCCTTTAAGTTTCAGGTAGAATTCCATCTTCTGAGAGAAGCCTTTCTTAATCCCCCTTAATGCTAGTGACTCCTCTCTTGAATATTGCCAATTAAACCGGAATATAGCTTGTTTGTACAAAGTTGTTTTCATGTTGATTCCCCAATTAGAATGTGAACTCTTTGAGAAAAGTGATATTTTGTCTTTCTTTGTATCTCCAGCAGTTAGTGCAGTACCTCGCACATAGCAGGAACTTTATAAATTCTTCTTGACTGACTGATTACATGTATATAATATATACTCCAGGAAATATGGTTTCTTCACCATGGGTACTCATTCCAACCATGAAGATCACAATCCCTCTATACCTTAGTACATAGCTTTCTTGAGTTGCTGTGGCTAAAAAAACAAGTATCAGCTTTTCAGCAACTCTTCCTATCAGGCTGGTCTTTGGACTTAAGACAACCTTTGATGCTGATCTACAGGAAAGGTCTTCCCAGTTTGGTAAGACCATCCACAGCTCATACATCATTGGTATTATCGTTGAAAGCCCAGGGTCACTCCCAGGCCACTATGCATAAAATTTTAGTGGAAGATGGGGACCATATCCTGCAGTAATGATATTCTCCTGCTCTGATGCTAGAGTTGCTATTTAAATGTTCTCCGTCATCTCCTCCCACACACCTCGACTGTTGCTTCCTCTACAATATTCTGATGACAGGTCTGGGAAATCATGTTCATTCACTCTTGTCTGCTTACATTCCCATGAGAAGCAATGCCAGGAAATGAACAGATACCTTGACTCTAAAATTTTTAATTTTAAACACCAGTTTAAGAGTCTTTTGGAAAGAATAAAGATGGAATGTGGCCATTTTCCAGTTTATCTCTTGACTTCTGTTCCGTAGTGGTTCATCTGAGCTGTTTTGGTTTGAAGGCAAAGACCTAGGCATCAATAATTGAGGGGGAAATCACAGCTCAAGCTTCACTTAGTTATTTCCCCCCAAACCCTGACATTTTATGAGTCAACAAAACCAAAGGCATCAAAATGAAGTAGATTATTTTTAGCAGCTTCTTAACCATCCTTGCTTTAGCTTTAAATTAAACAAAGGCAATGGTTATTATTAAAAAATCTTGGAAAAATTCTGGGTGGTAGAATTTCTACATTAACAACAATAATCATAGCTGACCTTTATCTAGTACTTGAAGGTTTGCAAAGCACTTTAAATACATTTGGCTAAACATGGTGCTTCTGTTACCATAGTTTTGAAAACATACATTACTGCTATCATATGCTCCACCCAATGTTTGTGATCAGTATTAACAGTTCAGAGTAATAGTTTGAATGCATAGGCATCTTTTGCTTCCCTGACTGTGTTGTATCATTGGAGAAATGTAAGAATAGGAAAGATGTGGTATCTTTATTAAGTGCCTACAATGTCTCAGGGAGAAAGGTAGCATAGTATAGTGGATAGAGTAGCTGGCCTTAGAACCAGCAAGATCTGGGTTCAAGTCCTACCTGTGACAAAATGACAATGGGCAACTCTTTGAGAATATAAAGTTTAGAAAAGGATTTGACCTGCTTTTGGAGAGGGAGCTTTCTCACCTGGGAATTTCCTAAACCAGTGAAAGCACAGGTCCAGCCTCTGGCCCTATGTCCCAGATGCTGTGCTAGGTTCTAAGGGAGACTCTTGGATAGAATGATGAAAATGAAAGTCCCCTGCCCTAAAGGAGCTTAAGTGCCATTGCCAAAAGTGAGGGATAAACAATAATCCAACCACAGACTTTATGGGGACCCACATAATGTCCAGAGATTTCAAGGAAGACTGTCAGTAGGCTAAGCAGATCCCTGTGGAGGATTTATGGACCAGAATCACATAGAATGAGAGGGCATAGATGAGCATTGCTGGAGAATATGCCCACCTCATTGTGATCACAGCTCCATTGACATACGGACCATTGGGAGATTAGTAATGGTGAAACTTTCTGAAGTTGCGGTACATTTGGCACCGTGGTCCTCTCCTCTATCCTGTCCTCAACTATACCACCAATAAAAGAAAAAATAATGAGCAAGATATATTCATTATTTACATGAGTGTGAATAATTTTTTCTTCTGTTGATATTCTTATCTGCTTCCCTTGGGATACAGGAACACCCTCTTATTAGCCCATAACTCAGATTGAGTATCAGTTCCAGATTGGGAATCAATCAATCAATCAGTAATGAAGTAGACTTAGAAATAGTTCATCACAGTTTTGGCTCTCCTTTTTTTTTTTTTTAAACAGTTTTATTATAATGATGTTATAATTTTGTGACACCAATAGTCATAGCCTGGGAACAAAATGGCACTTCGCTGTTCATGGAAGTAGTTTTTTAGTTACTTCAGGTATAATAGAGTGAAAAGGTTTGTAGGGTTGGAGTAGAAGGCATGGATTTGAATGCCAGAACTGCTCACTTGATGCGCTGGATGGCCTTGACCATGTCTCCTCATATTTAAAAGGAAGGAGTTGGTCCAGGTCTCTAAACTGCCTTCCAAGTATAATCTATCATACTAAGAACTGACTATGGGGCGGGGATGTCAGAAACTGAGGACTTAGTTTTTTAAATTAATTTTTTTCAATTAACCAAAAAAACTCTCCTTCCCACCCACCTCCACCATTAAAACAACACAAAACAAAGCCCTTGTAACAAATGTGTAAAGAATTCCCACATCGACCATGTACAAAAACATGTCTCATTCTGCACCTTGAACCCATCATCTCTCTGTCAAGAGATGCTCAGCTGCCTTCATCGTTGCCCCAACCTGAGGATTTAATTGAGGGCCAGTGCTGAGGAATGTCAGTGCTGAAAGAGGATGCCAGATATACATTTAAGGGTCTAGCGGGGCAGGCAGGGATTTGGACAAAATGGGACAATGAATCAGAAGGGATCAAGGTCAGAAAGCAGATCAAGTTTGTATGAAGTTTGAGGGGACCAGGGTCCATGAGGGTAGGTACACAAAGGCAGCTGCTCCTCTTCAGCCTCCTTTCAATATTGTGTTGATAGATGCTACCTACTCACTATATAACTTCTCAAAGGGGGCAGCTTTCTGGTATTCAGGAAATGGGCACTAGATTTTAGTAGCCATGATTCAATTCATTTAAATAGCTCATGGTGGCCTAGTAGATATGTTACTGTTCTTTGAGTCACAAAGATCTGGGTTCAAATGCCATTTTTGACACTTGTCAACTGTGTAACTATGGGCAAGTCAGGTGACTGCTAAGAACCTCAGTATCTTCATCTGTAAATCGGAGACAGGTAAAACCTGTAGCGCATATTGCAAAGGATTTCTGTGTGACTCAAAGGAGATATTGTAGGCAAAGTGCTTTGCAAATTTTAGAGTGCTGTATAAATGTCTGTTTTTACTATTTCAATCACCATGGACAGAAATTATTTCTGTGATGTAGTATTTGCTGGAATGTTTGGCACTATTCTGACAAGCTTGAGATGCTACCTTTGGTGAGTGTGTAATCTATATTGCCTGAAAGCACAAGAAGAAAATGAAAAGATTGGGTTTTATTTAGTCTTCATTATCCCAACCTGGTTTGTGTGAACATGCCCTTACATGCGAGGCAGCAGGAAGGACTGAGTATTCTCAACTCCCAACTAATTCCCAGAGAAATCCAGATCTTAACATTTTTTCCTTGTGTTTTTGTCTCATTTTGTCCAATTATATTTCCCAACCACCAGTCCATGATTTGTTATCACATGAAAAGTTTTTTTTTTCTGTCTGCAAAACTCATATTACTTGGTATCTTTCTTACTAAAACTTAAAGTAACCTATGGCTCAAGGGTCCCAAAGGACACTGGGATCATGCAAATGAGGTATCCTCCTTTGAACTAGACCCAATGCCTCATTCTTTTTGACTCCCACTCTCATTCTGGAGTTTTACTCCTGGCAAATCTGCATGATGATTAGATATAGCTCTTGTCTAGGTTTCCCCAGATGTGGGCAATAAGGTCCCCTAACTCCGTCATGAGTGTCTATTCATTATACAATATGGATATTGAGTATAGGATGGCTTTTATTTAACCCACAATAGAAAACAGCACCTAACACGCCAATGGCACTCAAAGGCCCATAAAGTATGGAAGCATAGAGCATAAAGTATTCAAATGACCCTTTAGGTTTCTTTCTTACCCCAAAGGTAGACACTTTGGGAGACTGCTGAAGAAATATTTCCCATTTATCTTGGACTTGGATCATCTGAGCAATGCAGGGAGATAGCAGAGTTGGCAAGGTCTTGATTTCCTGCCCCATCATGGTATGGCTTCAGTCCTTCAGCTGTGGTCCTATTCCTTCTCCAAATATAATGCTGGTGATAAATTTAGAGTCAAAAGCTCTGGGTTCAAGTCCCTGGACATCAACAAGATTTGATGAAATCTTTTTCTCTCTAGGAGCCCAATATTTAACTCTTAAGCTCAGAAATTCTCAGTCACTTGGTAATTCTTGAAGACGAGAGTACTCACGAGGCAACCCACAAAGCTGCCCTGCCTAGGAAATCTCCCTTATCTTTCTAGGAGGCTGGATTTCCAGATCATGTTGAGAGAATTAAAAATCTTCCTTTTTATACACAGTAAGTAGAGGTTCAAGAACAGTGTCCCCAAACTTACATCTCAGTTCATATTGAAGCACGTCTGCCACCATTGTCATTGTCTCATGAAGCAGCATTGTTGCTATTGGAGGAGACTGGGAAAGGAGAAATGCCCTCCCTACTCCACTTGCTCCACTCTAGGCACAAGCCACAAAGCAAGAGGCAAAGAGAGACCAGCACTGGGCCCATGGCTGGCTCATCACTTCTACAACCCAGGTCTAACACCTTGATTCTCAGTCTCTTAGAAGGAAGAGAGTGTGGATTTATACCTCTGTACATTGTCCATGCAAGGTTACATTCAGATGCCTCTATAACTTTATAATTCATTAGTTTTTCAGTTTTGTCCTACTTGTAAGCCCATTTGGGGTTTTCTTGGCAAAGATACTGGAGCGATTTGCCATTTCCTTCTCCCACTCATTGTATAGATAGAGAAACTGAGGCACACAGAATTAAGTGACTTTCCCAGGGTCACACAGTTAGCAAGTTTCTGAGGCCAGATTTGAACTCATGAAGATGAGTCTTCCTGATGCCAGGCCTGGCACTCTATTCACCACACCATTTAGCTTCCCCATAATCTTATAGAATTGGTTACATTAAAAATGACCCCAATACGACTTCTCTTTATTCTTATCCTTTCCCTTTCTCTCTACCTCTTTCTTTTCTTCCAGCCCCCAGCTCACTTTTAATGACTCCTGATTATAGACTTCTGACCATTGAGATAGAGATTGTAAGGGTGGAATAGTTTCTAGTAGAAAGTTTACAGAGGTTACTAGCCCATAGTGCAGTTTGAATTGGGAAATACTAATCTAATGCAAATTGTGAACATCCCACTGTTAGGAGTAGGGCTGAATATTTCAGCACATGCCACATTATCATTGCAATTGCTGCCAACTATGACTGAGAAAGAGTATGGGATTGAATGAAGTTAAGTAATGACATAATTATAATGATCCAGTCCTAGAAAACACACCACTGTTTCTGGGAGCTCTCCTTTGGCAGCTGACTTCATGCATTTGCTTGTATAAGTTAAAGATTTGAATCCCACTTCCAATGAATGCTTATACTTCCACTTGGCATTAGGGCGATGAATGTGGTGGGGTTTTGCCTAAGCACAGATATCGCAACAGCTTTTGGGGCCTGAAAAAAACCAATCTGAATGGTTTATATTTTATCCATAGGAAGCTAATGAAGATTTTAATGACATGCTTACTCTATTTTAGGAATAGCAGTTTCACAATTGTATAGAGATAGCATTTTAATCCCAGTGAAAGGTAATAGGGTTTCATCAAGGCTGTCATGAGTAGAAATTCCAAAGCATGGAAACTGACTGGATTTGATGTATGAGACAGGACAGATCAAGGATGACTCCAAGGTTGATAAATTGGGTGACTTGAAAGATGGTGGTGCCACCAAGAAACACAGGGAAATTTGTTGGAGGGATAGATTTTTGGTGAAATGTAATTGAGTTTTATTTTGGATATCCACTTACATGATTTGAATTGAAAGTTACCAGGAAAACCCATCAATAAGCATCCTCAAAAGGACACTCAAAATGATGAAGGGTCTTGAGATCATGAAATCCAAGGACTAGTTGAATGAACCATAGATGGTTAGCCTTAAGAAGAGAAGATTTGGGGGGGGACATGATAGCTTTCTGAAAGTAGTTCAAAGGCTGTCATATGGCAATGATTAGGATTATTCTGTTTGTCCCCAAAGGACATAAGTAGGACTAATGGGTGGAAGGTACAGAGAATTACATTTAGGCCTCAGTGCTTCAATTGGATAAGCATTTATTAGGCCCCTACTATGTGTCAGGTACTGGTTTAGGTGCTGTGGATGTAAAGGTGAAACAAAGATTAACTGTCCTAAACAAGTGTATCTTCTGAATTCTGGAGAGTATTAGATGTTGATGGAGAAGTAAATATAAGATATTCAAAATAATAGCAAGTATTATTTTGGAATGTCCTTTTATAGGAGATGACATTGGAGCTGAGACTTTAAGCAAGCCAGGTATTCCAAAAGATGAAGGTGAGAAAGGGGAGTATCTCACAATGGGGGACTATTTGTCCAAAAGTAGAGAGGCAGTTCATGGAATTTTGTGTCTGGGGTACAATAAACAGGCCAGTTTAGCTAGAGGATAAAGTGCTTGTGGCGAGTGGCATGTAATAACCAGGAAAGAGAAGCTGGATATAGATTATGAAAAATATTCAGTATCAAACAGATCAATCTGTTTTTTAACCTAGAAGCAATGGGGAATTACTGAAAATTCATGAGTAGGGGAGTCACTTCATCACTCAATTTGGCACCTGTGGGGAGAAGGTATAGAAGAGATAAGAGGCTAGATTCAAGTAAACCCTTAGGAGACTATTGAACTAGTCTAGGCAAGAGATTATGAGAGCCTGAATTATGTTGGTGGTGGTTGGAGCAGAGAAAGAGACAGATGAGAGATATTATGAAGGTAGAATCAAAAAGACTTGGCAATTAGTTGGATACATTGGAATAAGTTAGCATCAAGCATTAAGGAGGAGTGGGATTGTATATGGGAAAAAGACAAAAGAAAATATCCTTCTCTAAAAATGGGATGGCTAGCTTTAGGAAGTAGTGGGTTCCATCTTGTCAAAGGTCTTCAGGCAGAGGCCAACACGGCTACTTGTTGGCAATGATGACGAGGGGAGTTTTGCTCAGATTCGGGTTGGGAGAATCAGTGATTCTCCCGGCCCCTAAACATGTGTGTGGAGTGTTTGAGGAGGACTAGCACCTGTGTTGTGAGGGCGGCTCACCCACCTTTGGTGTTGTAATAAGAATGTAAATTTTAAAGATCTTCCCTGCCCCTAGGCTAATGTGCACCTGAAGCCTGGGGTGGGGGAGGCTTGTTTTTCAGTAGATACTTCTTGATTGGCCAGTGAGTCAATAAGGTTGTTACATTCTCTGAGCCAGGAGAAGGCTATATAAGCCCTGAAGTGTAGCTTTGTTTTGGGACTCACTTTGAGAAGTGTTCTGTGATTTGATCTGAATTCTGGGAAGCCGTTGTTGAGAGTCCCCCGGCTTTGAAAAACCCAGAATGTGGAAACCCAGATGTTGACTGGGTATGGATGTAATGGTTGGACAGTTTGGAAATCTGTCTACTTGATGTTTCTGTCTTGATAATTCTGTCTGTATGTTCTGAAGTTCGGGGTGCTGATCTTTTTCCCCTGAACTAGGTAAATGATATACATCTGACTGATTAAAGTAAGCTTGTTAACCCATTTTGAGTTGCTTTCCTTTAACAAAGCAGATCCAAGAACCTGTGGTAGCTGCAAACCCTGAGGACGCTTGGGGTGCTTGCTGCTACAGGTGTCCACTGGCACTCGACACTGTGGCGCCTAGAAACCGTAGCACGTGCCGTGGCCACACCTTGGTAAACCATCTCGGCAGATGGGTTAAACCAAGTTGAGGGGAACTGACAGGCCTCAAACCTGTGGCTGAGTTAGGAGATGTCTGTCCCAAGCAGGTGAAGACTTCCCCTGATGGAATGGACGAATGAGAACAATTTGTTCCATTGGCCGTGAAAATGATTGAAGTGTAGCCTCTGTGAGTGCTTAGAGCTTGGCTAGACATCAAAGATGCCAAAGTCAATTACTGCACTTCAGGCCACCACTGGTGGTCTTGGTTTTGGTCTTGCCACTGGACTTTGATGACTCTGGAAGAGATAAGTCATGACATGAGCCAATGTTATCACTGATCCTCTTAAACAAAGAGACAAACCATAACAACAGATACTTCCCTTACTGCTTGACATAGCTCCTAAAATAAAGATTATCCTGTAGCCTCTCTCTCTCTCTCTCTC
>NW_027185804.1:18138146-18177463 GCF_028583685.1 Petaurus breviceps papuanus
TATATATATGTTGGTGACTTGAGTGCTTGCATCGTAACTGAGAGCCTTTTCACCTAACTTGGAAGAAGCCTAGAAATAAATTTTATTCTAATATTCCCAGGGGAAAGGGCACAAACCAAATAGAGATTATTTGGATACTGCTTTGCCTCTCACCCCAAGTGTGGACCTAGTATGTGTAAACTCAGAACTTAGGGTTCTAGGCTGTGATATTGTATTATCTCTGCTAGGTCAGAGCTATTTCAATGTGAGTGTCTTCACCTCCCATCATTCCCATGGTCCTTAGAAGTTATTCAGACTGAGGAAGACAAGTAGACCCCTGGGAATCACAAGCTCACAGAATCTCAGAGTTGGAAGGAACCGCAGAGGCCATCTTTTCTAACTGGTGCCTGAGTAGGAATTCTCTCCATCTCTGCTGATAAATGGTCCTCCTATGTCTGCTTGAAGAGCTCCATTGTGGGAGAACTCACTACCTCCCAAAGCAGCCCATTTCATTTTTAGCTCCTGGGTACATTTCTGAATTCTAGATCTGAGCTACTGCCAGCTGTCCCATCCACCATGATCACAGAAATCCGATCCCCTGAGCCAAAAACGGAGCTTTGCAACTAAGTGTGTATTTATTTGTTTGTTTGTTTTTGTTGTATGCCGAAAGCTCGGTGAGTTCGGATAGCTTCCAAATACAACATTTGGAAGAGAAGTGAGGGAGAAGAAAAGCTGAGCATTCCATGGAATCTTTTATTAAACACAAACAAACAGCCCTCTTGCCAGCTCAGTGAGGTCCCCAGCTGAGAGCACTGGTATTTTTTATCAGGAGGAGTAAAAAAAAAACAACAAAAAAACTGCCACCTCCCAGGTCTAAAGTGGTGTTTGGATCTTGGAAAGATAAATGACAGAAAAATCATAGTCCATGGAATACCTAATTCTGCCTGAAGTTCTCTTAACCTCAGAGATTGGGACATAGAAATTTTACCCTATGGAGCATCTATCAATTTATTCACTGTTTGGGTCTCCTTATCCTCATGCAAGGTACCTGTGAAGTCATTGCAGCATATTGGCAGAGATGATTTGCATGTGTAAGTAGTGGCAGCAGAGGAGCCATCATCCTGAACAGATAGGCCCAGAAAAGGAGGCTGACATGTCATGTATTGAGAATGACATGAAAGACACAGCAGAGCCATAACTCAGAAGCCTTAGCTCTAGGGGAGATTCTCTGTATTATTGATATAGTTCTTGATTTCTCAATGGGTGGGGGAGAGGCTGGAGCAGGGAGAGAATTTAGACCTCAACATTTTCAAGAAGAGAATGTTAAAAATAAATTACATATATATATATATATATACACACATGCATGCATGTAAATATAGATGTGTATACATACAAATATGTATATATACACACATATACATTTAAAAAAGCAGGAGTGAGCAGTGGCAGAGAACAGTCCCTCTTTCTAGACAGTGGGTGAAGTGCTGGGAGAAGGGACAGCCCCTCTCCCAAGGGTATAAATGATGCCTTTTGCTGGGCTAGCCCCTTGAGAGGGGTACCATGGTAATGGAACTGTGTGAGTAATTGCATTATTTGACTGGCAGAGAATCACAGGGCAAAAGGGTGGGGATGGCTGTCATCAAAAGGAGGAATCACTTCCCCCACCACCTTCCAGGGCTGGAATTTCCTTTTGCCAGATGTTGATCCCATGGCGGAAACTATTAGTTACCTCACAGTAGTCATAGGGGGACAAAAGGAGAAGGGAACAAGCATTTATTAAATGCCTGCTATGTTCCAGGCCCTGGTACAAGAGTTTTTACAAATATGATCTCATTTGAATCATAGCACTGACAGCATCAGGACTGCGTTAGTTTCTCCAGGATATTAAAAGAATGGTAGGAATGGCCTCCTGTATTTTGAGAGGATTCTCCATAAAAACTTATGGCACCACATGGACGAGATTTGCCAAGAATCAAAAGGCAGGAAGAGATCTTCCCTGTTTGGGGGAAGCCTACCCTGTAATACACAATTACCCATCCAAATACCTAAGATTAAGTATATGCTCTCTCCCCTGATAGAAAGTAAGTTCCTTGAGGGCAGGGACTTTTTAATTTATATTCTTGTATCTCTAGTGCCTGGCAGGGCTCAGCACATACTATTGATTTATATTGGCTCTTTATTAATGGCATCATAAAGTGGATCCTTACACAAAAACCATCCCCTTTGACACTTTGTGCTTCCTCTCATAATTTCTCTCTCTCTCTCTCTCTCTCTTTTTTGTTTTGTTTTTGCTTTTTGCAGGGCAATTGGGGTTAAGTAACTTGCCCAAGGTCACACAGCTAGGTTTTTTTTGTGTGTGGTAAGTGTCTGAGGCTGTATCCGAACTCACCTCCTGATTCCGGGGCCGGCACTCTACTCACTGCGTCACCTAGCTGCCCCTCTCATAATTTCTCTTGCTAGAATCATGGAGCTGGATCTTCCTGGACTTTGGATGCCTCACTCATAAGACAGGGGACTTGCACTAGATGACGACTGAAGTCCTTTCTAGCTCTAAATATGCTGCTGACTGTGAAGTCCTTTGGAGGGTGGGGTTGAATCAATAAATAAGCATTTATTTCACACCTCCTATACACCAGGCATCATGCCAGGCACTGGGGATATAAATACTAAACTCTCAAGATGCTAACATTGAAATGGTCTGGAAATAGCTGAAAGGTCAATGCTTGAGGTTTATTAGGAGAAAGGGTACCATTGCTACCTACATTCTATTTTCCACTGGAAATTCTTGAAAACCATAGATAAAAGGATACTATAGTAGCAGCAAGCTTGGACTTCTACCAGACAAGATAACGTATTAGAGTCAAGAATACTAGATCAAGACTCAGAAAGTCCTTGGATATGAACATCTTGCCTCTGATGTTCACACTTACTAGGTGCATGACCTTGGACAAACTAATAACCTTCTTAAACCCTCAAAATCCTCATCTTTAAAATGGGTATAACAGGGGTGGCTAGGTGGTTCAGTGAGTAAGAGCACCAACCCCAGAGTCGGGAGACCCAGGATCGGTTCCAGCCTCAGATACTTAACACCCCCATAAAAAAACTGGCCATGTAACCTTGGGCAAGTTATTAACCCCAATTGCTTTAAAAAAATAAAATGGGTATAACAGATAGTACTCCTACTCCCTACCCCACATGGTGATCATGAAGATCAAATGAAAGAATTAAACTTTGACATAGAAATTTATGTTTGAATCTCTTCCCTGCCACTTGCCCGTGTAACCTTGAACAAATCCTTTCTTTGTCCCATTTTCCTCATCTGTAAAATAAGAGGTGGGAACAGATGACCTCTAGAATTTCCTCCAGCTTTCAATCCTACATAAAGTATATTTACAAATTTTAAAGCACTATATACATCTCAGTTATTATCACAATTCTCTACTGCATGGATTCTGACCCATTGATTGTGGGGCTTTGCATTTGGCTTTCTATCAACCAACACCCTCATTTATAAAAAAAAGAAGAGTTTGGATTCAATAATATCTAAGGTCCCTTTAAGTTCTACCAAATGATGCATGAATTCACAAGAATCTGGTCTGTACTTAGCTGTTTAGCCCACATATGTTTGCCACATGTAACCCTTCATCAGTTTAATAGTGCACTTAGTATGGCATAAATCTAATTACTCCATTAGAGTGATTGACACTGCAGATGTGCATGCGTGTATGTTAGGGGAAGAGGAAAGGATTTGTACCTATACTCCAGTTTTAAGTCCCACTCAATACTCTTTCAGTGAGAGAGTGATTTTCAGCAACAAGCTACTGTGTTGTCATTTAATTATCCTTCTAATCAAGGTTTTATCCAAGGAGAGGCTGTCAGTAGGTTGACATTAGGAATGACTTTGATATACTGAGGGTAATACAGTACCCTAAAAATGAAAATATTCCAGGTTCCTCCACTGAGATGAAGCAGCTATCAGGCCTGAAATTCATGAATTAAAACAGGACCACAGACCCAAACTTTTACAGGAATAAATTGAATCTCATTGCAAACATGTAATAATGACATAAATATCCATGACAATATTCAGTGTGAGTTTTCTGGTTGAGAGAGATTCCTAGAGTTGTCAGTGGAGTATGCACAGGCTGGGTCAATAGAAAAGTTAGAGGATATAGCAACAGGCACAGAAATCTGGAGACTAAAAGGAGAAAACTTTTCACTCATTGAGTCAGTTAAAGCAATTGATCCCAAGGAGAACAAAAGGCGCCTACTATGTCCACTCTCCTTGGTCCTAGATTGACAAAAGCAAAAAGAAAACAGTTCTTACCCCTAAGGAGTTTACATTCTACTGAAAGTATGTAGTATATCCACAAATGAGTAATCAAATGTAGATGCAAAGAAGTAAAAATTAATTTCAAGAGGAAAAGAATATTAATGTGGGGCCAGTGGGGGGTGGGAGGCAAGAAAAGACTCCCATCTGGACTGGTTGTTTGTTATCCTTCATTCTTGAAGAGAATCAAAATGACATCACCGTGCTAGAGTCAAGTTAGAATGTATCTGACTGTGTCTGATCAGACCAATAGGAGCTCGGAAGGCTCTACCACAGCTTGGGCACCAATAGTCTATGAGGACATTTGGGGTGGATTCTCTAAATTTGTACATCTCACATTTCTTTTGAGCTACTGCAATTCTGCTTTGCTCATAGAGCACATCATCTTCTCTAATGAGGATATGTCATTCTGGGCAGTCCTGTGCCAGTGTCTCCCATGTCATACAATGAATTCCAAAGTTCTTAAAAGAGACTTTGAGAGTATCCTTGTAATGCTTCTTCTCACCTCCCAAGTAGGGTCTTGCCCTGGGCGAATTCTCCATAAAATAGGCTTTTAGGTAAGTATATGTTTGACATTCGAACAATGTGGCCAACCCATCATAGATGCACTTTCTTCAGTAGAGTTTGAATGCTTGACAGTTTAGTTCAAGAAAAGACCTCAGTACCTTATCCTGCCAGGTGATCTTCAGAATCTTCCTAGGACAATTCAAATGTAAGCAATTTGGTTTCCTGGCTTGGTGCTGGTAGATTGTCCAGTTTTCACAGGCATACAACAATGAGCTCAGCACAATGGCTCTGTAGACCTTCAGTTTGGTAGTCAGTCTAATACCTCTTCTCTCCTACACTTTCCTTTGGAGCCTCCCAAACATGAGAAGAGACTAGATATCCAGATGTGAGATGTGTCTTGTGCAAAGGCAGGGGAGCAAGAGATGGACTAGCTTTTAATTTTATAGATTTGTTTTAATTCCCTAAGAATTTTGGATATTAGATTTCTATGAGAAGAGTAATATAAAGATTTTCCATAGTTGATATATTTTCTTCTCATTCTACTCACAATTATATTTGTGTTAATATTTTTATTTGTGAAATCTTACTAATAAGTAATAAAAAAAATAATCAGTCAATCAAAAACATTTATTAAGGACCTGCTATGTGCCAGGAGTTCCGCTACATGCTGGGGATGCAAAGAAAGGTAAAAAGCAATTTCTTTCCCTAAGGAGTTGATATTCTAATGAGGGAGGCAACAGTTAAGTATCTAAGGGTTTATAAGATATACATAGAGTAGATTGAATGTAATCTCAGAGGAGAAGGTACTAGCATTTTTGAGTGGTGGGAGAAAATCAGGAAGAGGCTTGTGCAGAAAGTGAGATTTAAACTAAAACTTGATAGAACAGTACCTTGAAACCATTTAGTTTAACACCCTGATTTTTAAGTTGAAGAAACTAAGACCTAGATTTTAAATAACTTTCCTGAGATCACACCAAGATTTGAACCCTACAAATTCATCAGTCTTTCCACTACTCTATACTACCTAGAGGAATAATTCTCATTGTTATTTTTCTGAATCTTGTGCAAACTGAAATGGATTAACCCCAAGATAATGAATGCCTTTCATTGTTACTTTAGATGGTATTTTTATTTCTATTTTCCATGTCTTTGTTTATTTTTAATATGAAAGAAATGATTATTTTTATACATTTGTTTTAGCTCTTTTTACTTTGTTGTTGTTGTTTTTTTTTAAGCAATTGGGGTTAAGTAACTTGCTCAAGGTTACACAGCCAGTTATTGCTGGGTGTGGTGCTGAGTATCTGAGCCCAGATTTGATCCAGGTCATCCCAACACTGGAGCCGGTGCTCTTACTTGCTGAGCCACCTGGCCGCCCCACTTTTTACTTTGTTGAAAGCTTTTATCTTTATTAATTTTTTATTGATTCTTTAAGGTTTTCTAAGAAAACCATCATATTCCTGCTTGTAGCAATAATTAATTTTTACTCCTTTGTTGTATCTTATTCTCGTCATGCTGTAGGAATCATTTCTACTACTGTGTTGGATAATTATTACAGAAGTGGGCCTCCTTGCTTTATCCTTGATCTTTTGTGAAAGCTTTTATTTTTTTTCTATTATGATACTGCCAGCTCTCGATTTCACTTTATTTATTTATTTTTAAAGCAACTGGGCTTAAATAACCTTCTCAAGGTTACATGGCCAGTTATTTGTGTGGGTGTTAAGTATCTGAGGCCAGAACCAATCCTGGGTCTCCCGACTCCAGGGCCGGTGCTCTTACTCACTGTGTCATCTGGCCGCCCCTCGATTTCACTTTAAAAAAGTGTAACAAGGAAAGATTATTTCTTTTTTTAGTGTTTGTTTATTTTTATTTTTTTTGCTTTTTGGAGGGCAGTTGGGATTAAGTGACTTGCCCAAGGTCACACGGCTAGTTTTTGTGTTAACTGTCTGAGGCCACATTTGAACTCAGGTCCTCCTGACTCCAGGGCTGGTGCTCTACTCACTGTACCACCTAGCCACCCCTAGTGTTTTTTTTTTTAAACAAAAATGAATGTTTTATTTGATCAAGTACTTTTTCTATATATTTTTAAAAAATAAGAATATAATTGAACTTCTGGAGAAACAGAATGACGTAGTATACAGAAAGAAGCCTTGAAGACAGGAAAACCTGGGTTCACTTTTTTCCTCTAACATAGGGCAAATCATTTCACCTCTCAGCAATCATGCAACTCTTTAAGAATATAAATTGTGAAAAAGGTGACACTATGAATTGATACAAGTAGTTCCTCGCCAAAAGATCATTTTATTTCATAATATGAAATCAGAAGCCTGATTAAAATGCACATTTATTATTTTGTTACTACTATCCATTGCAATTTCTTGTTTGGGGGAATCAGCTTCATAGATGTCATGACACAGTTAAGGTAGCATAGTGATTTTTAGTTATACAGACTTTATTGATTCATAGGCTTAGAGCTTGGAGGACCTGGTTTCAAATCTTGTGTGAGACATTTACTAGGTGTATGATTCTATCCAATGTCACTTAACCTCTGAAACTTTGTCTGCTCAAATGTTGGATGTGGATAATAACACCTGTAACACTGATCTCAGAAGGCTGTTGTGAATGTGAAATGAGAAAATATATGTCCTCTGACCCAGAAATACCACACTGGCCTATACTACAAAAAAAGGAAAGAAGAAAAAGGTCTTACACATATGAAAATATTCATAGTAGCTCCTTTTCTGGTGGCAAACACATGGAGATTTCTCATCAAACGGAGAATGGCTGATCAAATTATGGCATAAGAATGTGACAAAACACTATTGCTTTGTAAGAAACTACAAAGGGGATAGTTTTCAGGAAAACTTGGGAAGACCTGTATAAACTGATGCAGAGTAAAGTGAGCAGAACCAGGGAAGCAATTTTTGCTATAACAACATTGCCAAAATTAAATTAAGAACTCAGATCAACTCAATATTCAATCATGATTCTAGATAGACTGATGATGAAAAATGCTATGCATTTCCTGAAATAGAGATGATGGACTCAATATGTAGGCTGAGACACACAGTTTCAGACATGGGAAATATGGGAATTAGTTTTGTTTGGCTATTCTTATTTTTTCAAAGCGTTTTGCTTTTTTAGTATTGGGGTGGTGAGAAGTAAGGAGAGAAAATGCATGCTTGTCAATTTAAAAGAATTAAAATTTAATTAAAAATATGTCAAGTGCTTTGCAAACCTAAATGTACTATATAATGATCATTTTAAAAAGGGAGGGAGGAAAGGGAGTTATTCTGTTTTTGTGTTACTTGAAAAAGTAGATGTCTATCAGCTGTGGAATTACCTGAAGAAATTTTCCTGTGATGATAATTGGACATATGTAGAGCTAGTGTATATTCTGAGGCATTTGCCTCCCCACTGCTGGATCTGGGATCAGAAACTGCTTCCTTGTTCCTCCCTGTCTACAAAAATATGTCTTCCTTCAGCCTCTCCCAATGTCAACATTTTGTACCCATTGAATCTCTAGAAAAAATGTTTATCATCATCATCATCTTCTTCTCCTCCTCCTCCTTTTCCTCTTCTTCCTCTTCCTTCTCCTTTTCTTCCTCTTCCTTCATTTTGTTTTTTATCCCTCTCCCTAGTTTGTTGACTGTCATATCACACTGCTGACTCAAAGTAATTCCATTAAACACCCTAGATCTTTTTCACATGCACTGCTTTCCTTAAAAGTCTTCCAGTAGTTGTCATTTAAAAAAAATTCAAGTGTAGCTTGGCACCTATAACTCCTACATGCCTCAATAAAGATTGACATGGAATGTTGTATGAGATCATGGAAAGAACAATGGATTTGGCATCACAGGTCCAGAGTTTGAGTTTCATTTCTGCCCTTAATTAGCTGTGTGACCTCACATAGGTTACCCACTTCTCTGAACCTCAATTCCTTTCCCCTGTAAAATGAAGTAGTTGGATTAGATGATCTCTGAACTTCCTGCAAGTGCTAACATTCTCTAACGTCATTGTTTGGCTTCAGACTAGCATCTCTGAGGGTGAATCTTATGCAAACTGGAAGAAATTTTATTAGAGGCACATATTGCCTTCCAGATGTTTTTTTTTCTTTCTGTTGAGCACCATTCCTAGTTTGCCTTGGCCTTATACATCCTACAACTTTATTTTTAAAGCACTTTTATTTGGGGCTTTTCAGGTTGGCGGCTAGGCTTTCCTAGTCCCCTCCTGACTGAAGTAGTAGACGCATTGCCATGACAACAGGGTAGTTTTCCTGGATGCCCACGTTCAATATGCTTAAGGAGATATTAGGATCTCAACCCATTTCATTAGCTCTGCAGCCCCTGGGATGTAACATTGAAAGCTCAGGGAAGGGGGAAGCTTCCTGTTAATTCCACTGAAACCTGGTGATATTGACTAGATGGGGATGACATTTCCTTTACAGGGACTGGGCTTTAGTTCCTTGGACTTTGTAAGTAGGAGATGTAATTACCCACAGAAATATTAAGGAGGTTGGTCACTTTAGCTAACAAAAAAGATCTGCAAGGAAAATCTTCAGGATGATGGCAGAGAATTTAAGTCCAAAAGCAAATAACCAAGATATTTTAAAATATATATATATTTTGTACCTATTTGTTTATTTTTCTGCTTCTTTTATGAAAAAAAGGAAAGTGGACCTCAGTCAAAATTAAAAATATAATTTCCCAGGGCAGCAGTTAAGGATCTGAAAAGTGCATGCAAATAGCACTGGATGTATTTACTGAAAGGGCAGAGGGTTGAGGCTGATCTCATTGATGAGGCACCAGGAGTTCCTGATACAACATTACCCTTGCTCTGGGACCACTGTGTTACTCACTGGAGTGTGAGCTGTTTGGTATGGCTAAAGGAGTTGCAGCAAACCCCTGAGCCCTCATCCTTGACCCTGACTCTACCAGCTCTGCTGAACTTTGCCCTGATCCTTGGCATGTCTTTGTGAAATGATTGGCTCTCCTGAATGCTTCTAAAACTACCCTCTTTGTGACTTTGTGTCAAAACCCACTTTCTCTGTTGATTTCCTATGTAGATTCATTCATTAATTTATTCATTCATTCAATAAGCAGTTTTGGAATGTCTACCTTGCAAAGGTAAGAACATGGTACAGTGGGTTGAGAGCTGGCTTCAGAGTCAAGGAGACCCAATTTCTGATACATGCTGGCTCTGGGACCTTAGACAAATCACCTCATCTGTCAGGGAGCCCAGGCAACTTTCTAAGACTATAAATTGCAGAAAGAGAGGTACCCTTATTAGGGATTTCCTAAGCCACTGATATCATGAGTTTATTTCCATCCTGTGTGAGAAACACAATGTAATGGATAGACCTGGGTTCAAGTCCTTCCTCTGACATTTACTAGTCATTTGACCAGAGGCAAGTCACTAACTTTTCCATGCTCCAGACAACTCGAAGATGGCAGATTGTGTTGAGGACCTAGACCTGCCACTGTGGAAGCAGGTTGGAATGAGTGAACCAAACATCATGCCCAAGCAAGAGTCAGATCAACAAATATTTATGAAATACTTACTAAGTGAAGAGAATAGAAGTAAAAGTAACAGGAAAGACAATTCCTGCCCTTAAGAAGCTTACATTCTAATGGGGGAGGACAATTCATAAAAGGGGAATGAAAAATGGAGGGGCAGGTAGGGAGAAGTTAACTGCAGAGGTAGCAAAATCTGAATAGTCAGACACAGAGGTAGGAGAAGAATGAAGGATGGTTGTCCCCAGGCTCTTCCTCAGAATGGAAGTTCTGAGAAGAGCCTACTAATGGGAAAAGGTGACCTCAGGGCTGGAAGGATGCTCCAGGATGAGGAGACCATGTTCACTGAGGGCAGTTCCAGGGTGAGAAGGCAGCTGGGGCTTGGTGGCAAAGTCGGCCCAATCAGCAACAGAGCGGGGAGAAGAACAAGGTGAGGTGCTTGTCACCCTTGGGAATTGCTACTCTATATATTCACCACACATCTATCTTATTCTCAGATTAGTGGTTGATCTACCTTGGTGAAACCCTATGAAACCACAGATCTGAGCAACAACGAAAGGGCAAGGCGTTATATTCAAAGCAGGGGATGCAATGGCAAAAAGAAAGCAATCACTGGGATCAGGATGGAGAGGGCAGCAACATGTTTATATATATTTCAATATAAGATGTATTCAGAATAAATGGGGGGCATTAACACATGCTGGATGAAGGTGGTCAGGATTATCTAGCAAAGTGAGGGAAATAAAGACCAGTGCAGGAGGATGCTGGAGGGAACGTTCTCTATTGAGTTATGGAAGGTTCCCTGATAGTGAAGGATGTCCCAGATATGATGCTGGCATTCCGCAATGGGTCTGGGGACTGACTTGGAAGTGACAAGCAAGTCAAAATGAAGTCATCATTGCCTAAAGGCTCCACGGCTTTTTTAAAGGAGATTGGAGAGCATCTGAAAAGCAAGGTTGAATTGAGGACAATCCAAGCCAGTGTGGTTTGGGGCCATGCACCACAAACCTGGAGAATTTCTTCACATTTACGGAGTACCTAGGAGACCACCATATTGTTTAGATTTTAAGAGAACTGGAAAACAAAGCATGCATACACACACAAACACAAATACACAAAACAAAAACAGCCTTCTTGGTTCCACCATTGAGATTATACTTCCAGGGCTATTAAAGCGGTTCCAGGACCCAGACAGCATTGTTTCCAGACTTCCTTATGCCCTGACTCAGACTGTGGAATTTGTTTCCAAGCCCATATATTGTGGTTCGCAAGAGCAATTGCTTTGGAGTTAGGGCCTAGATATGAAGAGAGCACCTTTCTATGGGCAGTTGGATTGGAGTAGGACCCTCCTTCCTTTTTTAAAATGTTTATTTTAGACAACTTAGAGACTGGTGTGATTTAGATTACTTTGAAGGCAATACTGAATGGAGAAAATGACATTAGATTTGGAGTCAGATAATGTTGTTCAATCCTATCTGATTCTTCGTGACCCCATGAACCATACTGTTCATAGGATTTTCTTGGCAAAGATACTGGAACAGCTCTCCATTTCCTTCTCTAGTGGATTAAAAAGAATAGAGGTGAAATGACTTGCCCAAGGTCACACAGCTAAGTGTCTGAGGCTGCATTTGAACTCAGGTCCTCCTGACTCCAGACCCAATGCTCTATCCAAACTGCTTCTTTGGAGTCAGATAACCTAGATTTAAATCCTGACTCTACCATTTACTCCCTCTGTGAACCGGACAAGTCTCTTTAAATCTGTGCTGCTTAGTTTCCTCAATTATAAAATAAGGGTATTGAACTAGAACAAGGCTTCCAAACCTTTGTTGTTTTACGAGCCCCTTTGACAATCAAGTGAAATCCATGGATTCCTTCTTATAATAATGTTTTTAAATGGATAAAATAAAATATATAGCAATGCAAAGGAAAATAATCCTATTGAAATTTATAAAATCATTGAAAAAAAAACCCCTAAGTTCATGGACCTCCTGAAGGTGAAGGACCCTAGAATTGAATGGTCTCTGGAATCCATTTCAGCTATTCCAACCTCACAGGGTTGTTGTGAGCATCAGCTGCGATGTATGAAAAACATTTTTAGAAGTAAAGAGGTGGGGCAGTAGACAGAATGCCAGACCTGGACTCAGGAAGACGAGTTCAATTCCAGTCTCTTATACTTACTAGTTGTGTGACCCTGGGTAAGTCACCTAACCTCTGTTGCCTCAATTTTTCCCATCTGTAAAATGGGGATAATAATAGCACTTACTTCCCAGGGTTGTTGTCAGGATCACATGAGATAGTATTTTCAAAGTAAATCTTAAAGTGCTGTTTAAATACTAGCTATTCTTAACATTTCAGTTCTAAATCCATGATCTTTTGAATCAAGAAACTTCATTCTTTTCCCCAAATAATGAACAATTTATACTATGACACATTTGTTGTATCATGTTTTTAATTTTATAGAACCAAAGATTCAGCAATTGAAGGGACCTTAGATGAGGACATTGAGGCTAGCTGATATTAAGTGGTTTATGGATGCTCACATTTAGAGTGGGATTTGAACCGACATCCTTTGTCTCCAAATCTAGCTCAAGGATTGGGCCCATTTTGAATATTTTCATCTGAAGGAATTATAAGATGATGATAATACTCCTGGAATTTGGGACAGAGTGGGAAGAAATAAGAGGAAGAATAAGAGGGGCTACTTACAAGCACAGAAAAATGTTTTAGACTCGTGTTGAGAGACTACACCCTCCTCAGAGCACCCTCATCCTCCAGTTGCTAAGCCTCTATTAGTGAATTGTGGATTGTCCATATTGCCTCTTGTTTTTAGAAAATCACCTACTTCTGCATAAGCCTCAAGACCCTGTAAGGAAAGGATTTTCAATGAAGTTACTGACACATTTAGGGCTATTTAAATTAATGACAATACATTAGAGACAGATTTATTTATTTCATGCATGTTACACATCTGTGACAACCCTTTGAAACAAAATGGAAAAAAGTCTCATCACTTGCTGCCATGAAGATATAACTCATGGCCCAGAAAGCCAACTCCAGATTTACACATACTGACCACTCTTAGATTACATATTCTTTGCTTTGTGTTTTCTTCTCCTCTTCCATTTAAGAATTTCCCTTGGGTAAGGTAAGGTAGCACAGCGAGTAAGAGCACCGGCTCCAGTGTAGGGATGACATGTGGATTGAATCCGGGCTCAGACACTTATTACCCACCCAGAAACACCTGGCCATGTAACCTTGAGCAAGTTACTTAACCCCAATTGCTTAGGGGAAGCCAGGTGGCTCAGCAAGTAAGAGCACCGGCTCCAGTGTCAGGATGACCTGGGGATCAAATCTGGGCTCAGATACTTAGCACCACACCCAGAAATAACTGGCCGTGTAACCTTGAGCAAGTTACTTAACCCTGATTGCTTTAAAAATTAAAAAAAAAAAAAAGAATTTCCCTTGGGAACATCAGAATATGACTCCTTTTGTCCCCAATAAGGAAACGTAAATATGGTTCCTATATAGGTTTCTACAGAAAAATGTAACAGAGCCTTTAGCTCCTTTGCAAGCACTCAGGCTAACAATCAAATAAAGGAAAGGCTTTATTTCATTTTGCATAAAATGAAAAACACAAAGGATTGACACGTGAACCCATAAAGAATCATAATGTAGCTTCTGTTTCTGGTGACTGCAGCTCCATCCCTTCCTGTTAGGTTCTTGTAGAGTCATACAGATCTACAAAATACCACCCTCAACCTTCTCTAAGGACCCATAGAGACTTTTGGACTAGTAGTGCTATACTGTGCCTGAGGATCCCCTGAAAAGGGAAAAAACATCACCAGTTACTAGAAGGGCACCTCCTTCTAACACAGGGCACCATTACCAGGCAAGGTCTGTGTTTTCCCCTTTCTGTTGTGGTTCTGTGCTTTGCTTCTCCTTAACTTGGTCATTGAGTCCTCTGCTTGTTCCCAGAACTCTTCCTCTTTCCATGAAGCTTAGAACAAGAAACTGGCCTTGTCCAGAATCATTCTTCTTGTTCTCTAGGACAGGAATTCTTAACTTTCTGTGTCACGGACCCTTTGACAATCTGATGAAGCTTGGGGACTCCACAGAACAAATTTTTTAAGTGCATAAAATAAAATATAGAGGATTATAAAGAAAGAAATTATATGGAAATAGTTTATCTCTCATCTAGCCCTCTTTGCAGAAGAATTTTACAAAGGAGACATATTCTTATTTACAAAGGAAGCCAATTATATTGAAATGGTTACCTCTATATACATATGTTTCTATTTATAAATAATTTTATAATAAGAATATATATTTTGTTAACAAAGAAAGCCAATGATACTGAAATAGTTCTGCATGTCTGTCTCTATCATACATACACAGGTGTTTGCCTGCTATCTTCCTTATTAGCATGTGAGCTCCTTGAAAGCACTGGGAATGCTTTCACCTTTCTTTGTATTCCAAACATTTTGCACAGTGCATGGCACATACTAGAGTCCTTAATAAATGCTTGTTGACTGACTGTCCAAACCATTTGGCTGAGAGCTTTCCTCAATCCAAAAATACCTTGGCTGGGCATTAGCTTCAGGAATTGCAGAAGGCAAGTGGTGGCTTTGGGGGTGTGAGTTACTGAAGTGTCATGATCAGGGTAAAGGATTGAACCCACAACCCCCTGGCGGCTTTGCTGTGCTCCTCACATTTCACCATGTACTAACAGGATCCACTTTCTTACTGCATTTTAAGGTTTGTAACCCAATGGGGTATGTATTTTAAGTTTAATTATTGCCATTTTTTTTTCAGGTAAGGCAACTAAAGCTCTGTCTGGGCTTGCCCAGGAAGTGTTTGAGTCAGGATTCAAACTCAAGTTTCCTGACTCAAGCTAACTTTCCCTTCCTCGATGCTGTGCTGAACCTTTGGAATGAAGGTTGTGGTATCTTAGAAATGGCAATGTATTCCTATTTAAATTGACATATCAGTTTCATTTAATACACATTTATTGAGCATTGTGGTGTATGAACAAATAGTATGGTATAGTGCATAGGGTGTTGGGCTTAGAAGCAGTAAGAGGTGAGTCCAAATCTTGCCTCTGAAAGTTATTAGCTGTGACTTCAGGCAAATCATAGGATTACAGGTGTAGAGACCATCCAGTACAACCTCCTCATTTTAAAATCAATAATCTGAGGCCCATAGAAATTGTTATTTGCTCAAGGGTGAAGGAAAAGGGACAAGCATTTATTGTCTGCTATGTGCAAGGCACTGTGCTAAGTTTCTCATTTGATCCTCATAACAACTCTGGGAGGTAGGTGTTATTATTATCCTAATTTTGCAATAGAGGAAACTAAGGCAGATAGTGGTTATGTGACTTGCCCAGGGTCACACAGCTAGTAAGTGTCTGAGGCTGGATTTGAACTTAGATCTCCCTTCCTTTAAACCCATTTTTCTAAGCACTGCATCACAGCTGCCAATACCACATAGCGAGTAAGCATCAGAGATAGAATTTGCACTCAGGTCGTCTCAATCTAGTGTTATCTTTCTTTCTACCATGATACTTCAAAGTCTCTTGATCTCCATAGTCTTGGGCAAAGCCTTAGGATTTATCTATTAAGTCTTAGATGGATTGTAATCATTATTGGTGGAAAGGATTCCCACACTAGGCATTCCAGTATTGAATGAAATCATTTTATGTATTAAATGGCTACCCTCTTTGGAGTTACAGCCACAGGATCATGGGATAACCCCTTATGGGTTATCTGGATACCATTAGATTATGAGCTCCCTGAGGGCAGGCACTATCTCTTGTCTCTTTTTGTATCCCTAGTGTTGAGCAGGGTGCCTAGAAAATGGTAGTTACTTCATAAATGTTTATTGATTGATTGAGAAGTGACCTTGGAGGCCATCTAAGGCAACCCCCTTATTTTAATCCAAGGGAGTTTAATTGATTTGCCCAAGGTCACTCAGGTAGTAAATAGCAGATCCAGGAACTGAGTCCAGTCCTTTGGTCTCTAAGTCCAGTGGTCTTTCTTCTGTACAGCGGAATGTCTGATCAGGGTTATGGCAGACATACAAATAATTGGCTCCATGAGTGTGGAATGTGGCAGTGGAATGAGATCACATGATCAGAGGAACACAACTGCAAAGGTTCTCAGATGCCGTGAAATCTGCCCCATCCCCCTCACTTTTTATAGCTTAGTTAACGAGGTCTCAGAGAGCTCTAGTGCTTGCCCAATGACAGATCAGCGAGCGACAGAGGAAGTGATCACTTCTGACTTGAGGGTTCAGACAAAACTTCATGGAAGAAGGTTATATGAGCCAGGCCTTGAAGGCCAGGGAGGAAGTAGGCTGTCTGGTCTTGATGTTGGATCTTGACATCTTAGTGGTGGCACCCATCATTTTCTACCCCACGTAAATTAGCCTTATGTGAAGGCTGACCTCCTTTCTCATTTCAATAAAGGTTTATTGATGCATTTTGCCTATTTGGTCACCACCTAATGGGATCGAACCCTGACTGACTCATTGTTTTATTACTTGTCTGTTAACTTTTAAAACAAACTTTCCTCCTATCCAGTCTAGCCTAATAGTGGTGAATACTCTGAGAGCTCTGCAAAGAGGAGGCTATCTTTCCTTTTTTAGCAACCCTCTGTGGTTGTGTATAGTTGGGTCCAATGGAAAGAACGTTGGGTTTGGAGTCCAAGGAACTGGGTTGAAATCCTGTCTCTGGCACTTACTACTTGTGTGACCACGGACAAGTCACTTAGCCTCCTCAGGCTCCTCATTTGTAACAACGATAATAGCTATCATACATAATCTCATAGGATCCTTGTATGGCCTTTAAAATGAGAGGGAGAAGATTTGACGACCTCTGGGGTCCCATTCAATGTTAGATTTATGATCTGATTACCACATGTTGTCTCTCTCTCTCTCTCTTATGCCTTATTCTTTCCATTTTTGGTAGTGATGAAAGAAAATAATGAAACAGTCCCTTCAAGCAGCTGAAGGTAATGAGTTTAGGAAGAACTCTTCTAAAAACATCAGATAAGATGCTGAGATGGTTTCCCAGCCCCTGAGTTTCAGCTCAATTCAGAACAATGGCCCTCTCTGCTTGCCTCTTTCAGGCAAGATGAGACATTGACTTTGTTTTTCTTTTCTCCTCCAACCCCTAAACTTGAGCAAACAATCTTTACTTAACCCACATGGAAAACTTGCAGACACAAACACATTCCTCCTCTCCCATTAGTGCTGGGATGAAAAGCAAGCTCCAAATTAGTTAATGCCCAGGAAACAGAGATGGTTGTTCTCTGTAGACGTAGAGTAGGTGGAAGGAGTGGGATTTGGGGTGGGCTTTTTACTTCAGAGCCAGTAGAGCAAGATGAAAGTGAAGCTCCTTCAGGTTGCCAGAAAAAATTGGAAAAACAATGACAAGGAACAATAGAGGTTGAATGCGCCCTTCTCTTTGCTTTGTGCCAGAAACTCCCATCTTCCTCTAGGCAATAGCTCAGTTGAGTGGCATGGTTAAGGAATGAGACAGCTCTCCTGAAAAGAACCAAAACATCCATTGTCACAGTCTGTTAATGTTTATGGAGTGTGTTGTTGGCAAGGGTACCCAACACCGCTGGCTGGTTTATTGTCCCGCTGACCAAGAGCTAGGTTCTAAGCTTACCTCTTTGGTCTTTCTAGAAGAATGTCTTGGGGCTTAGATATGAGGTGGTGCTGTCAGGTGTCTGCAGGCATAGAGCTTGTGTTCTGGGAGAGGGGAATTCAGGGTCTACAATTCAAGAAACAAAGTCAATTTGAGTTGGGGAAAAAGGACTATCTCTAGAGTTTGAGTTTCAAGGGAACTGTTAGCTGGTTTCTAAAGTATACTTTCAGTAATGGTGGTAGTAGTAATGAAAGTATTCAAAAATAATCAAAGTGTCCAGAAAAACACAATGATACGCTGGGCTCAGCATCCCAAGGCAGATGTAGAAAGAGTAACACTTCCTCATCAGAAAAAGGGAAGAGAATGATGGATATTCCCTGAATATGTGATAAATAAGCTTAAAGATTTACAGAAATATGCCGGGAACAGATGCCACTTAGATAATAAAGAATCCTGCACCACTGGACTTATGGAAGATAACTGATATTATTTTACCCTCATGATAGAGCCTATGAAGTCGCTAAGATCCAAGAGTAGAGCCACAAGTCCCTCCCAATGAACACAATCAGCGATATGTCAACAAAGAAGCATTGCTACAAATGCAGCTTCTTGACTATGACATTTTGTTTACAAAAAAAGAGGACTTTATAAAGAGAAATAGAGGATCAAGCTATTCTCACCAAAAATTACAGAAGGGTCATCTTTAAGTATGCCTTGTTGACCAAAGAAGATTCTGCAAGGAGATGCTAGAAATCGTGTAGCTTATCACCACAAGTTAAAAAATTTAGCCACATATGTGATACCTAGGAAGACACAATTCAGTGACTGGAATTTTGTACCAGACGCTTTCTATCTTTTATGAACCAACAGATGAAAAATTCTCATACTACAAAGATACATCCCAAAATATCCTTGAGAATTTTACAAATAATCTATAATAGGACAAGGGCAGCTAGGTGGTGCAGTGTATTGAGTGCTGGGCTTAGACACAGGAAGATTCATCTTCCTGAGTTCAAATCCAACCTCAGACACTTACCAGCTATGTGACTCTGGGCAAGTCACTGAACTGTTTGCCTCAGTTGCCTCATATGTAAAAAAAGAGTTGGAGAAGGAGATGGCAAAACACTCTTTACCAAGAAAACCCCAAATGGGGTCACGAAGAGTCAAACAAGACTGAAATGACTCAGCACAATAACAGTGGAAACCACTGCATCATCACAGAAAAAAAAAAACTTTTGACCATAGTTGCCTGGTTTTAACATTGATCCATCAAAAATTTTGAAAAATATCTTAATAGATGTTACTAGACTGAATACTCATAACCTCTAAACTATGTGGAATGAAGAGCTTTTAGAATGCCTGGTTAGAAAAACATGTATTAATATTTACTCTGTTCCACACATATACTAAGCACTAGGGATACAGAGATAATAATCAGCACAGTCTCAACCCTCAAGAAGCTTGTATTCTAATGAACATCACACATAAAAGGAATCTGGAAAGAGGAGTCAGAAGGGTAGCGTTGGTTGGGAAGTGGTATGAAGCAATTGTCCTATATCCACTGTCTGAAGACCAGGTGTGTTGCCTTTCTACCCCTTCCTCAGGACCCTGAATAGCTCAGGGTGTCCCTCTTTTCCACTGTTGTCTAGAACCCCTATAAATTAAGTCCCGCTGTTTTTAAGTGTTCAAGCATCCCAGTTCCAATTAATCATTTATATTAGCTTTTACATATAGCTATCTGTTTCAAAGAACAAACGTATGGTTTCCCCTAAACCTGGAAGGGGGAAGTGCATAATGATTCCTTACACTATTTCAGTCTCTGGGGAAGTGACAAGAGGGGGAATTAAGCTTTAACTTAGGTCAGTTCTTACATTAGAATTAGTCTCACAAATTTCCAAGTCTAAAGCCCTGCTGGAACAACGTCCTGGGACACTGGCTTCTTAGGGTTTCCCTGTTGGACTGACTGCAATATCAGATCCAGAATCCTTGGTTACAAGGTCTAGAGCCTGGTTGGGTACTCTTCTCCCTCCACCTAGGACTGACAAAGACAAACAAAGGAAATCAAAACCTCAAGCCCATTTCTTGAAGCCATATGGCTCAAGGGGAGGAAGGTGTCCCTCAGACCCTTCCCTGCTTATTTTATGGGTTACTTGAAAAAAGTGGATGTCTTTCATTTCTGGAAGCTCCTGGAAAGAGAGACCATCCCAGTTCAGTATAGCTAGTTATATACAGTATACATACACACATATATATGTAGGTATGGCTATGTATGCATATGTATATATATACAGTATATTGCAGTATATTTGTATACCTGTATGTGTATGTAGATAACATATATAACTGTGTATACATACACACACATATGCACATACATATATATATATATATATATAAACACACACATACACACAATTTAAATGCATAACTGGCTGTGGTATGTAGCCATGCAAAGCTTAAAGCTAGTTTTTGTTATTAATATCCAGTATATTCCTTCAGTATAATTTGACCAGTTAACATCTTCCTAATATCAGTTAAACAGCTAACATCTATTAGATTTTACAAAGGAATATTTACTGAGGAGATATAACAAGGACTAAAATCTAAAAACATCCCCCACTTCCTCCAACCGATCCTTTCTGCGTACTCTTAGTCTTTGGGGAAAGTGGACTTAGTTTAAAGTAATTGCTACAAAATGCTCCCCTTCCACAGGTTCCCTTGTAGAGGTGGTATATAGCCAATGGACAAGTCACTTCCTTACTTTCAGGCCACAGTTCAGTTCACTGCTGGTCTGGGTCAAGCGGGTGGTTTGGCAGGGATGGCTCCAGAGTGGGCTCATTGAGAGGACTCGGATGACCCTTCCAGTCTGTGAAGCTCACAAGGTGAAACCCCGCTCTGTTCTGTCACTAGTACTTGCTGACCTCAGATCAGGAAGGCATAAACAGAGAGGCAGAAGGCACGGAGACACCATGTGTTCATCACTACATGGTGGCCACTGGGGATATAAGGCAGGGGAGGCAGGCCACTGCAGTGACTTCTCTCCCCACCAGTGACCCACAGGAGTTCTTGCCTCAGTTACCACCAGGGAAGAGAAAGAATTTGTTTGAGCCTTTTTTATTCATGCTTAATTCCAGCCATTTTAAAGTCATTCTGTCATATCTGTACATGCTCAGAAATAGGAAGAGAAAGGGCCCTGTCATCACTCTTTCCTAAAAGCAGGCTCCCCAACCTTCCTTGTGGATTGGCAGCAGGCCTGCTTTAAGGACTGGACCTTAGTGACCGGTTCTCTGACTGCAAGACAGTCATAAGTTTGTATCTAGAAGAGACCTTGGAGTACGTCGAGTAGAGCAGCCCCATTTTATAGATGAAAAATGAGACCTAGTGATTTGTCTAAGGTAGTGCCTGATGCATAATTTGAACCCAGGTCCTGTGACTTCAGATCTATTGCTCTTTTTCACTGTCCCATGCTACCTGCATGATTAGTCCTATTCAATTCAGCAAATATTTATTTATGAAGCAACTATTATGTACCAATTACTGTGTTGGGAGCTTGGGATACAAAAGAAAAATAAAAAATAAAACATCCCCTGCCCTCAAGGATCTTTTATTCTGAGGGAAACCCATATATACACATACATACATACATACATATTTATATATATGGCATCAAATAAAAATAAAATAACATAAAATAATTTCAAGAGGGAAAGGGTTCCTGTAAGTGAAGGGATAAGGTGGTAGCTCCTGATGGGGATTTAGTGAGGTGGAAATGGAGAAGGATTGCTTTCCAGACTTGAAGAACCATGTATGCAAAGGCATGGAGGTGGGAGATGGGCTATTATGTATGGACCACAACTAGCAGACTGGCTTGATAGGGATAGAGAGGCATGCCAAGAAAGGAAACGTTGGCAGGAGCCAGAATGACAATTATTCCCTTTGAACCATTATCTTTCATTTATACATACCTCAATCTTTTAGTTACTTCTCATCTTCCAGGCATGATAAGTGACTTAATCTACATATGCCTGCATCTAATTTTTATTCCTTTGATTTTGTTCTTTGGATCTCCTGGAAGTCTCCCTTCCAGAGGCAGCGTGGTAGGTATAGGGAGTAGAGGACTAGACTGAGTCAGGAAGTCAAGTCAGGCCAAGTAGCATTTATTAAGCACTTATTACAAACGGATCCCCAGGATAAAAGAAATGAAAAGGGGAACAATCCCTGATCTCAAGGAAGATACAGCCTTTATGTGTGGTCAAGTCAACAAGCATTTAATCAGTGCTTACTGTCTACCAGGCACTGGACCTGGGCTAGGAATGCAAATACAAACAAAAAGACAGCCCGTGC
Source organism: Petaurus breviceps papuanus (assembly GCF_028583685.1). Classification (NCBI taxonomy): domain Eukaryota; kingdom Metazoa; phylum Chordata; class Mammalia; order Diprotodontia; family Petauridae; genus Petaurus; species Petaurus breviceps. The sequence goes on from NW_027185804.1 coordinate 18,160,468, forward strand.
CCTCAAGAAGCTTATACTTTGAGGAAGATCTGGGTTTGAATCTTACCTGAGACACTAGCTGGGTGACTCTGGACAAGTCACTGAATCTTTCTGTACAGTGAGAGGGTGGGGCTTGATGACGTGTTAGGTCCTTTCCAGCTTGAAATCTATGTTCCTTCTATAGTTTTGTCTGATGCATCTCCCCTTCCTACCTCCTACCCAGCAGAAAGGTCTCCTAATGACCTGCTTGAATTTTGAAGGCACCTCATGGGTGAGCTGAATCCCCCAAACGATCTGGCTCATCTCCCCACTGCCACCTTTTATCACCCTGCTGGCCCGTCCTCTCACATCAGGCCAGTTACACAAAGTCTGTCCACAGATGATAAAACCAGTTTCTTCCACAGATGACTGGAAGGGCCATTCACCTGTTCTGCCTCTTCCCCATCTGAACAAAATGTGTCCCATTGTCATGGGCCCTCCCCTTCCTCTGCACGAAGGGTTAAACTCGTCTGGCTGTGTGCAAACTAAAGCCAGATGTAGATCAGGGGATGCGGCCAACTCTGCTTTGGATCTTGGCAGAGGATGGGCAGGCCAATTGTTTCAAAGCCCAACAGTAGCTGGTAACTTTAGGTCCTGCTGAAAACCCTGGGTTGTCTTGCATTCAATAAGGATCCTTATTTGAGGAGAGAAATTACCTCAACTGTTCACTTTCCAAGTAGAAAATGAACATGAATCATTTAATTGTTGTGTGTGTGTGTGTGTGTGTGTTGCTTCCACAGGATGCTTTTGGAATGTCTATTTGTAAATGGGTGACATAGTGGTTTAGTGGGTGCATCACTGAGCAAGGTGTCAGAAGACCTTTGTTCACATCCTGACTCTGCTTCTTACCAGCTGGGTATCCTTTAAATGACTTCACTGCTCTGAGTCCTAGTTTCCTTATCTGTAAAGGGGGTTAATACTTGAGCTATGAAATGATGATAGTGAAAATTATGTAGCATGTTTAACATTTGCAAAGTGCTCTGCAAATATTATTCAATTTGATCCTCAAAATAACCCTGGGAAGTAGGTACTATTATTAGCCACATTTTGTAGGACAGTAACTTAGTCAGAGGTTAAGTGATTTGCTCAGGGTCACATAGCTGGTAAATATTTGGGGCTGGATTTGAACTCAGGTCTTCCTGACTCTAGGACCAGTGGTCCATCAACCTAGCTGCCAATCATAGATAAAATTTATGTAACTATATACTTATATATACACTATGTAGTAATGTATGAAATAATAATAATGCCATAATAACAATATTAATGACAGCTGACATTTAAATAGCACTTACTTTGTACCAGATACTGTACTAAGTTCTTTACAATTATCTCATTTAATTCTTGCCACAACCCTGAGAGATAGGAGCAATCATTATCCCCATTTTATGGATGAGGACACTGAGGCAAAGAGAGGTTAAGTAACTTGCCCAGGGTCACATAGTAGTAAGTGTCTGAGACCACATTTGAACTCAGGTCTGCCTGACTTAGCTGCCAATGATAGGTGAAATTTATATAACTATATATACTATGTAATAATGTATATAGTATGTAACTGTATGTACTCTACATATACTATGTGATATGTACAATATAGGTATCAATGTATCATTGAATAAGCAGTTATTTTAAAATACTTTTTTATTCTTTTCTTTTTTTCATCTATCACCCGAGTCACCCCTTATTCTTTTCTCTCCCTCCCTCCTAAAGAGCCATCCTTTATCACAAACAATATTTTTAAAGAAAAAAAAGGAGAAAAAAAATCGGCAAAACCAACCAAAAACTCAAAAGAAAATGTGAAAATATACACAACGTCTCATGTCAGCAGACGTCCCACCTCTGCCAAGCAGTGGGGGGAGCTGTCTTTTCATAGCTCCTTTTGGGAGCCAGGCTTTGAACAAACATTTATTGTGCCCGGTGCTGGGGATACAAAAGAAAGGGCAAAGCCCTGGGGCCTCTGGTGAGACCCTGTCTCTAGTACTTGTTTCCTTATTTATAAAAGGAGGGGTTGGATCAAACGACCGTGAGCTCCCTTCTATCTGAAAGTCTAAGATTCTATAGTCCAGTGACAGCGAAAAACTGAAAATGCACCTGCATACATCATATCCATTTTAGGTTTGTTAATATGGTTTAAGAGAGCATTTTCCCCCTAAAATAGAAGTGAAGCAGGATACTTTATCACCATTCAGCTCTGAAAGCTGATTTAAAGATCCTTTTGAAATGTTTAAAATAAAACCGAGATCGGCAAAAATAGCCTGGGAGAGTGATAGAATATGTCCAGCTCACTGTCTGAAATTGGCATGTGCTAGGCAGCAGCCATGGACTCTCATGTCCTCAGACTTAATCACTTAAATTTAGCAATCAACAGGTTTCTGGTGGCTTCTGATTGGAGGTGCTTTCAGAGAAGATATAGACACGGGTGAGCATCCATTTGCCCCAAGGAGAAAAATCTTAAAGATCAATAAACAACACTTAGTTTAAACCACTAATGAGCTGTACAGAGTGGCTCGAAAGTCCCTAGTTTATCTGGCTTTTGAAAGAAGTTGGAATAACTTGCGGCAAAGGCTGTCAACATGCTAGACCGCAGTCTTGTGGCCTCTTCTGATTTTCTTGCCGCCCCATCCACGTCAGGCGCTGAGAGAAGGGGAGAAATTGTGGCATGTGAAGAACGCAGTTCACCCACACCACGTTGGAAACCAACTGGTAGCAGATCACAAGACACCCTGGACGTGACTAGAAGTCAGCCTGGAATAACAAAGTCTCTTCTGATTCTCCCCATCACTCTCCCCCAGACAACCCACCAGCAGACATCCCTGCAGAAGATGGAGCCGCTTAGGTGGAAGCATCATGAGAATGAAGCCTTGAAAGCCTTAAGCCTCAGAAACTGATTTGTGTAGGTTTCAGCTAAGCCCTCCCCTTGGTATCAGTGATTAATGCATTTTTAGCCTGGAGAAGAAAAAGTTTTTCCCAAGTTTAGCTTGGGAGTTAAAAGGGCAATCAGGGGAATTAAGGCCAGTTTTTATTTTTATTTTTTTCAGTGTGTCAGCTAATGAAGAATTGGGTACTAGCTAATCATTACTTGCTCTGGTGCCTCTTGGCTCTTCAGAATTTTGTTTCAAAATGTCAGAACCCAAAGGCAAGGAACTATAAGAGTGCCCTCTGGTGGTCAAAATAACTCCTTTAACTTAAGAGACAGTCACCCTCCAACAAGCAAGGGTGGAGGAAGAAAAGAAATCTCTTTCAAATGTCCCCATCAATTTATGGAATTCCTAGGAAATCATTTCCTGATGCCCATGGTGGGGACAACAGAAAACGCTTCCATAAAATATGAGGGGAAAAAAAGCAGAGGGGAATTCTAGGCGGCAAAGTCTCAGCTCCATCATTGTGTTCTGAGCCAGGGACATGGACCATCTCTGTGGACTGGCCATTTTGGGGGGCCACCAAGACAAAGACCACAACCGTATGCTTGTTAAGGAGAAGCTAATGAAGTGAGTTTGGTAGTTGCCGAGACTTTAAAAGGTCTGTGCAGATTGTTGGCAAGTAGGAGTTAAAATTCTTAGAAGACAGCAAGAGACCTATAAAGCCACCCACATGCCCAGCACATGAAAAGCACCACCCCCTTCCCCCCATCCCCTAAGCCTGGAACTTCTCAGCCCAGGCTATTAGAGTGTTGACTCATTGTTTACCCAAGATGCCTTTGCCTCCTACCAGTCTCTGCACTGATACATCTCAGGCTGACTTTCTGGCTCTCTCTGCATCCAGTACTCAAAGTCTCTAAACTAGGATCCTGTGATTCTCTCCACTTCCTTAGAACTGACAAATCTGATCCAAGGTGGTCCCAACTTCAGAAGTAACTAGCACTAATAATGCTTTATATGGACATAGTGTTCTTTCCCTGAGAGTACTCCTTCAGGTTCCTCATGAGACACAATGAAACATGGTAGATAACAATGAATGAATGAATGAAAGAATGAGGATTTATTAAGTACCCATCACAGTGCCAAGTACTGTGCTAAGGGCTGTTGATACAAATGGAAAAGTAAGCCAATCCCTGCTTGTAAGGAGTTCATTTTCTAATTGGGGGAGGCAGGATTCTGATGCAGAGTGGATGGAAAGCTCTTGGTCCTTAGGGTCCCAAAGTAGGGTAGAGGGAAAGGCCCAGGGGTCCTTAATATACTTTGTTAAAAGACGACATCTATGAATCTGAAGAGTGTAGCAGAAGGGTAGATGGTAAGATGGGGTGGGCCAGAGGGCATAAGGTAGAGGTAGAGGGTAAGGTCTATTGGTTCTTCATCTTGCTGGAAGAATTATAACTGGTGACTCCTTACTTAATCCAGCTAGTATTAGTGACCATGTTCAACCTGCAGAGAAGATAGAGCTAGATGGTCTTGGCTCACAAATGTGAGGGGTGGAGTAGTGAGCCAGAGAGTTGAAGGTTCTGGCTTTCCTTTTGAAGGCCGTGGGCATAAAGATACAGCACAGTTGGATAGAGGAAGATAGCATTGGCAGGAAGATGTAGGGGAAGGGCTCCCCTCAGTGTCAATGCTGTTGTGCTTTCTGGTGTCTGACAGACACTGGGGATCTGGGATGGCCTCGGAGTTGGGGAGAGCTGGGTTCAGTTCGAACTCTGTCTCAGGCTGGCTCTGTGACCCTGGGGAGTGATTCTCAATGCCCTCAGCAATGCCCTGAATTACAGAACAATCATCAATCTGCACCAGAGGAGGGGGGCTCCTCATTGGGAGTCCCCTGTGTCAATGAAAGCACAGGTTTGGACCTAAATTCCACTTTGAATCCTCCTCCTCCTGATGTCGGTTCTCAAAGGTTACGTTGGGGAACATGAGCTCTAGCAGGGTCCACCGAGTACCTGGTAACACAGATGTGCTTGTATCCTGAAGACTAACCTAACTAAGCTCAGAGATCCATTGCCAGAGGAAAGGCTACAACCTGGGGTTGATTTTGGCCACATGACAAGTCAGGAAGACTGTGCCACTCGTGGTGCAGTAGGAAGTTTCTGGCTATGGAGTTAGAGGACCTGGCTTTCCATGCTGGCCCTGCTCTTTATCTCCTGCCAAAAGGAGAGGACAGTGGGTCCTCAGCCACCCCTTTCTGAGGTCTTTAAGGGAGTGATGGTTTATGGTGGGATGGTTGGATGATGTGTTAGCAGGGAGGTTATCATGGGGATCCTGTTTTAGTCCTGGGCTGGGATAGAGGACTCGTGAAGTACATCCCAGCTCTAAAATGCTGTGATTCTTGTGTGGCCTTGGATGAGTCATCTGTAAAATGAGGGTGTTGGATTAGATGACCTCTATGGTTCCTTCCAACTCAGATCTATGACTTTATGATCTATTAAAGTGGGTGAGAGTTGGTGGAAGGAATATTGAGACTAATTAGGGCCCAGATCTCGTGAAATCTAAAGGATTTGTATTTTTAAAAACCATTTGTATTTCACAAAGCATTTCATATACACCATCTCCCTGGCTCCTCAAAGTCAACTCTAGGATTATTACCAATATTTGAGAGCTGGAGGACCTAAGGTCAGACAGGTTTAAGTGACCTGCTTAAGGTGGCACAGCTAGTTAATGAAGTCAGGACTAGAAGCCAGCTATCCTGTCTCCAAATCCAGGGTTCTTGTAGTGACACAAGGCTGCCATTTCAGAATGAACATATCAACTGATGTCTTCTCTATAGCTTTAAGAAGACTACCAATTTAAAATCACTGCCAAATTATGATCAGAAATCAGTAGCCTGTCCAATTCTCTTGGCATTTTCATTCAGTCTCAAAGTTGTATTTCCAAACTTGACCTCCCTTCTGAACTCTAGGACTAGACGTCTAACTGTATCTGTAACATCTCCACGTGAATGTTCTATCTGGTATTTCTTCTCCAACTCTGTATGTTCCAAATTGAATTTATAATTCCTACCCACCCCCATTTGCTCCTCTTTCTAAATTAGCTATTTCCATTGGTTGCATACCTATTTCATGATGACAACAACATTGATGGTGATGATAACTAGCCTATGTGTGTATGTGTGTGTATGTATGACAGCCACATTGATGGTGATACACACACATATGTAGTACTTTCCAGTTTGCAGAGTATTTAATGCAGGCTATCCTATTCAATTTCCATGTGTAGCCCCCATTTCATTTTTTTAAAATTTATTTTTTCTGTATTACACACAAAAGATAATTTTTAGCATTCATTTTTTGAGGGGAGGGGAGAAGGCAAGACAATTGGAGTTAAATGACTTGCCCAAGGTCACACAGCTAGTAAGTGTCAAGTGTCTGAGGTCAGATTTGGACTCAGGTTGTCCTGGTCAAGATCGATGTTTAATTCACTGTGCTACCTAGCTGCTCCTAGAATTTGTTTTAAAAAAATTTCAAGTTCCAAGTTTTTTCCCTCCCTCCATTCTTCACCTCCCCACTCCTTGAGATGGGAAGCAATCTGATATCGGTATATAGGTTATACATATGCAATGTAATCCCCATTTCAAAGCCCATGTTTAAAATATTACTATAATCTTCGCCTTACCATGTGAGGCCCCATGTAGCATTTTACATCTTTTAAAAATGTATTCACCTGTGTTAGAACCATTTCTCTATTCCCTTATCCCCTTATGCCCCTTATGTATAAGCTGCATGAAGGCAGGGGCTCCATCTCATCTAAACCTACTATCTCTCTCCACTGTCTAGCACTGTGTTCTGCACTCTGTGGATGCTGAGTAAAGGTTTTCTGGACTTGCCTTCAGCTCTCATTGACCTGAAAAACCAGCCTGATACTCACCTCTGTTTCCCAGTGCCTCCTTTTGCCAAGAGAGTCATCCCCATCTCCTCTATTGCTCCTCACACACTAAACTAAGGGAAGCTGAGTGGGCATATCAATGCTGGGCACAGTGCCTGGCCTTCAGGAGGAACTTAACAGATGTTTAATGATTGACTATTGATCAATAAACTGAATTCCTGTGCAAGGAAGAAATTCCAGGGCAAATGAAACATGAAGTGAACAAAAAAATCCACTCTAATCCAATGAAATCCATTCCTATGAGCATTTATGACTCATCTAGCTTGTGTAAGGTGCTGCGTTAAGCAATGGGAAATAAAGACAAATTAAAAAAAAACAACAACAAAGCAACAGCCCTTGCTCTCAAGGAGTCAACCACTTACCAAAGGGAGCACAGCATTTAAACAGATCAGTATATACATGATTATTTGAGTGGGGAGAGACTGACACATTGCGGTGGGTGGGTGGGGATAGCTGGGGAGAGTTCCCTTAGGAGAACATAGGAGCTTTGAAAGAAGCCAGAGATCCTAAGAGACAGGAGCTTACTGCCGTACGAAGACTAGCTGGTTGAAAGGTTCATTCAGGGAAAGGAAGATTGAGTCTGGTCTATAGCACGTGGATCATGTTGCCTAGAAGAGAGGCTGAATAAATGGGAATGATGTGAAAGAAGACTGGGGAGGGGAGCTGGAGATACATTGTGAAAAGCCTCAAGGGCCAAGTTGGGCAGTTTGGATTTTATCCCAGAGGCAATAGTGAGCCACTGAAAATTCTTGAGCAGGTTAGTGAAATTGTTAGACATGCTCAAGGCATATTGTTCTGACAGCTGGGTGGAAGATGGATCAGAGAGAGGGGAGACTAGACTCCTATTAAGAAACTCTTGTAATGGTAGTCAAGGAGAGAAGTTGTGGGGATCTAAATGAGCGCACTGGTCAGGTGAGCGGGGAGGAGAGGGTAGAGGCATGAGGTGATGTGTGCATAGAATGTGATGAATCATGCTTTGCATCAGTGGAGAACACAAGAAGGTTTATATTAAAAATAAGCTGAGTGCCTATAGAGCTTTTGAATGTCCAAAGTGTTTTCAGGTGTGTGAGATCTTAGGTGCCGATGTGGACCAGTGGTTAAGGTGATGGACTGCCAATTTGCTGGGCATTCAGCTTTCAATCCTATCTTTGTTTCCTTTGAGTCTTGCAAATCTAATCAGAATCTAATCAAAAGGGTTTTAAACTGAAAAGAAAGGGCAACGAATAAGCTGCCTACATATCTCTACTAAGCTAGATGCCACAGACAGTAGCTGCACTGTAGGAGGAAGAAAAGCAATAGAGATGGCGAGTAATTTACCAGAAACACAAAGATCTGAGAAAAGAGGCAGCAGAGAAGCCTCAGCTGTCTATACGCAAAGGTAGACTAGCAAGCCAGGTGAACTGGAGATCCTAATGCAAACAGGCATATTTTACCTCAAAAGTATCACTTAATGGGATGAAGCCCAAGAATGGAATGTGGCACTGGAAGGAATTAAAACTAAATTAAATTTACCTAATTAAAAAGGAACAGGTGGTTGCAGAATGGATGGAATCAGGAAGACCCAAGTTCAAATCTAGCCCCAGATGCTGTTTTTCTCTGGGTAAATCACATCACCTCTGTCTTGCCTCAGTTTCCTCATTTGTAAAATTGGGATTAAAAATAGCACCTACCTCCCAGAGTTGTGAGGATAAAATTAGCTAATATTTGTAAAGCACTTTGCAAATTTTAGACAGCGCTATAAATGGAAATCTGGGAATGAGAGGGAAAGCATCACAGAGAGAATTTGGGGGAAGACAGAGACAGGAACAGAAAAAGCAATACTGTTCCTGGAAAAGACTACAGAACACCTTGACAGAAAGAGGAAGTAGATGAGTTCACAAGCCTTACGCAGAGGCATTATATAGTGTGGTGGGAGACTTTAATTATCCAAATGTACTACATCTCTGCCTAATGCAGAGCAAGTGACAATTTCATGGCTTGCCTAAATTAGAATTTCAACCCATAAAAAGTAGAGGAAGAGACAAGAAAAACTGCCATCTTGGTCCTGATTCTCAGCACCAAGGAGTAGTTGGGTGAAATGCAAGTAATAGGAAACTTGGTGAGAAGTGATCATTCCATCTTAGGTTTTGTGATGGGAAGAAATCTGGGCAAAGTATGGCCTGTGCCCTAGTTTTAGAGGACAGATTTCAAAGTGTCCTATCCTTTCAAAGGATAGGTCAGATCCCATAACCTAAACCTAAATTCAGTAAGGGAAGTCAACTTGGTATATGGGAAAACTTGTTGACAATTAGGGACTCTCAGAAATGGATCTGATTACCTCTCTTCATAGGTCCTGGTTTCTACTTTGGATTTTGCCATGCCTAAGGTGGTTTGGTCCCCAACCTAACCTGTTCTTCAGTTTATACTTACTAGCATCTTAAATTGAACCCATCCCTTTTCCTTCAGCTTAGGTGGCTGTCCCAAATGCCACCATATGCTTGTTCCCTTTTGGGAATATGACAGTAATAATCCTGGGGCCTGGCAGGACTTCCTGCCATCAAATACAGATTCAGTGGTGTTCTTTAGACTTCAGTTATCAATGTAAGAAACCAAATCAGGCATTTTAGGGAGACATTCAATAACATGATTTGAAATAATGAAGATTTTCTGTTTAACCCTTTCCCAATCAGGAAGCCCCATTCATCAGCCTCTGTAAGCATTCCTGCTGAGCTTTTACATTACATTTAGAATTTTTCCCCCCAGCTTTACTACATTGACAATACTGACAAAGCTCACCTTTCTGGGCCTCAGTTTCCATCTCTGTAAAATGAGAAGGCTTGCCTAAAAGACTTCACAGGTGCTTTCTAGCTCTAAATGCTACATTTATCAAAGCAAATAAAATCTTCTGAGTTCTTTTTAGTCTTGCAACAACCTTGTGATATGGGGAAGAGAAGCAATATTATCCTATTTTGGTTAGATGAGAGACAATGCTCAGCAAGATGAGTTAAAGAATGAAAGAATATCAGAGTTTTGTGGGACTCTACCTCCCATCTCTGTTCCTTTGTAATGCGCCCCCTCCTCTCCTCAGCTTCTTATACCCCCCAGAATCCTTCAAAAGTCACTTGCTAATCCTCCCCAGTTACTAGAACCTTATCCTCAAAATTACCTTATTTTATTGTATATACATTTACTTGTATACCTGTTGTTCCCAGTAGAATGTAAGCACCGTGAGGGCAAGGACTTTTTTTTTTTCAAATTTGCCTTTACATCTTCAGCACCTAGCATAGTGACTGGCATATGGGAGGTGCTTACTGAATTCATATTGATTAGTTGATTGGTTAGCCATCTGTACATTGACCTTCATTCATTGGCTATTCAGATATCTACAACACATAGGTCATTAACTAATTACCACAGGAGTTCTTACTCTAGAGCAGCGACTCAACCATTTTTATGTCAGTTTGGTGAAGCCTCATACTATATATAATACTCATTAAATTGTGAGCCTCTTGAGGCAGGGACCATCTTTTCCCTTTCTTTGTATCCTCTGCACTTAGCAGAATGCCATACTTAGCACATAGTAGGCATTTAATAAGTCCTTGTTGACTAACTGCTGTGGTTTGTTTTCTTACATTCATAACTGAAGGAAATGCTAGGTTTGAATAAGAGGCTGGGGAAAATAAAGATATAATTTTTTTCCATCCAAGTTCATGGATCCCTCTCGAAATGTATGCATGGACTCCATGAGGGTCTAAGGACCCCAGGTTAAAATCTTCTGGTCTAGTTGTAAACTCATTCCTGGCCTGGGTGTTGATCCCAAGGTTCCTCAGTCATGTTTTCAGTTAGGTAATGATAGTATTTAAACTCCGCAGGCAGCTTATTCCATTGGCCATGGTGGTGAATGTGGGAAGCCAGGAGAGATCTGGCTGCATTACCAGACAGTGTTTTACAGGGTGTTGAAAAGAAAACAAGCTGTAGGAACCCCTTCCCACGTCATTTGAATCCCATTCCACATTTTTCCATGGCTGTGTGTTCTATAGGCCTAAGAGTCTATAAAGAAAGAATCTGAAAAGAAGGTTCTCAAAGTCTTTTATCTAAGCTCTCTCCTTCCATCCTCACAGTGACCCTAGAAGGTAGGTGCTCTGCCCTTTCCTCTATTACATAGAGGAGGAAATTTAAGAAAAGTCACATGACTTGCCTGAAATCACACAGCTGGTAGTGGGATTCGAACCTAGGCCTTCCTGACTCTGGACACACTGTCACAGTAACCAGCCAGAAGGGAACTAATCTTCATTTAGCAGAGTTTCAAAGCTCCCCAAACACAGGAAAGGCATAGATCATTTGAAGCCCAATTCAAATGGCAGCTCCCCCCAATACCTTCCTTGATTCAAATCCTTCCCACACCCTCAGATCTTAAGGGGCATATTTTTTTGCCTCTTCTAATGCCCTTAATCATTTTTATGATTTTCTGTGTGTTTATCGCTTTGGACCAGAGAATCATAAGATGAAGAAATGCAAGGGACTTCAGAGATTATCTACCCAAAACCCTCATTTTACAGTAGACTAAAGCCCCCAGGATAAGGCACTTTGTGAAGCAGTAAAGCACTCAATTATAATCTACCCCTGTGCCTACAACAGTTTTTTTGCATTCAGTAGGTATTTTATATGTGTTTGCCTAACTTCCCTGAGTGCAGGGGTGAACCTTTACAATTCTGTCAAATTTGGATTCAGTCAAAGGGCCACACTTGAGGACCTAGAGGGCCACATATGCCCTTGAGGTGCTGCAGGTTCCCCACCTCTGCTAATGCTTTTCCTCTGACATGATCTCCCATTTACACTGTAAGGATCTTATATGTACATAGCTGTTCATATATTTGTAGCATCCCACTTTCCCCCTTTAGAATGGGAGCTCCTTAGGGCAGAAACTGTTTTTGTCTTTCCTTTATACCGGGCCTGATCCCAGCACATTTGATTGTTTGTTGACTGGCAGGTAGATTAAGACTTCATGAAGGAAGTTATCAACATATGATCATAGCTTCAGAACTTACAGGGGATCTTAGGAGTTGTGAAGGGTGACCTTCACCCGACCACTTTATCAGTGAGGACACGGAGGCCCAGGGAGCGCGAGGGACCTGACAAAGTCATCGAGCTCATGAATGGCAGAGCTGGGATTGCACCTGGGCATTCTGACTCCAAGGCCAGCCCTGTTCCCCATCTGGAAGGCAGGAAGCAGGTCAGCAGGCTCGGGGTCAGCACACCACGGAGAACAGCTGGAATGGGATGCACCCTGATTACATCCATGCTTTTACTCCAGCCTGCTCCAGCCAGCGTATTTAAAGGAAGCAAACAGACCAAAAGAGGGTTGGAAAAAATGTTTAGAGAAAAGTGGCTGACACACTTCTGAAGTTTGTAGAGAGATTTCAGGAGAAGGAGTAAGGGCAGGAGATAGACAAGGCTTATAGAGTTAGCAAGGTACTGGGGTTCCCATAGTCACCATGGGTGGGTTGGGTATGCTGTAGGTGCCTAATAAATGTTAAATTGAATTTGGGAAGGGGTTGCATTGATAAAATGTACCCAGGATGAGGGAGAATGCTGTCTCTGAGCCACTCCTTTGGCTCAAGGTCCAGAGTCCTGAGCTAGACAGAGCCCTGGATTCTGAATCGGAAGACCTAGGTTTGGATCTCCATTCTCCTGCCTTCCTCATGAACAGGTTGTCTCTCCTACCTGAGCCTCAGTTTCTTAGACTGTAAAATGAGGGAACTCGAGGATCCAGGGCCTCAGAAACTGCCTTGCCCATCCCTATAGAGACATGGAAACAGAGGCCCAATGTGCTTAAGAGATTTGCCCAGGGTCATATGGCTAATGAATATCTGAGGCAGGTTTTGAACTCAGGCTTTCAGACTCCCATTGGAGCACACTTTCCCCTGACCCCAACTCTACTGTTATGTCCACTATGCCTATGCTACTTCTAGAGAACCATTATGTAACTTACCCATGTCCCAAAGATCGCGAGCTGAGATTTAAACTTATCATAGTGGACCCTCTAATGGATGCCCAATTCTCTTTAACCATAAAGAGCTGCCCAACTACACATCGTGACAATTTAGCTGGCTTGTCTACCTGGTTAGCGTGAGCTTTCATTCCCCTCTTTTAAAAAACACACACAAAGCCCCCAAGTCATTTTATTCTTTGCCTGTCTTGCTTCCTGCTTCCTGCATCATATTGAGCCAGTGAAAACTTGTTTAACTGTGCACCGTTGCCTAGCAATGACATGCATCTCTCCAGGCCTCCCTGGCAGTTATGGTAGCCGGGTGTCTGCCTGCACTCTCTTTTCCCCCCTTCTCTGTGTTCAATCTCCTCATAATCATTAGTTGTGGTCAACCTGCCTCAGATTAGCCCCAGGTCCAAGGCAAGACTGTCCATGATTAAGGACAGTAACAGGAGAATGAAACGTTTCTCTTTTCAAGTCTTCTGGATTCTGTGTTTAAAAGGTCAACAACATTTATTATAGATTTGTAAGACAAACATTTCATGTGCCTCTCATGCCCAAAATGACTGCTTGGCCCACTGAGAAGCAGAAAGAATGTTATCTAGGTCGGGAGTCAGAAGGTCCAGGTTTGAACCCTAGTTTGACTATTTATTAGCTGTGTGGTTGTGGGGTAGTTACCTCCCTTCTCTTTATTTCTGTTACCACATCTGAAAAAAGAGGTAAGGCTCAAGCTACCAATGTTGGTAAGATATTGCCTCAGTGATGGATGCTTTGTGAATTGCCATTTAAATGTGAGCTCTTGTGTTTTGAGTGATCCATCCTAAATGGACACATGCCCACTTGGTCTGGTCCACAACTGGCTGCCATGCTGGTGGTGGTGGGTGGCAGCCCCACATTTCTGAATGGTAATAACCCTGCCTTATGATTATTTCCTACCATGGTGTCAAACCAACAGTCCATCATGAAGCTCTTGCATGGTGCTACAGGGAGCAGATGTTTCTAAGGAACAACAGTCCTCTCAGGCCCAGTGTTTGTGATGGACAGAATGATGACCAGCTCAAGGGGGGGCCTTCTGAAGTGACATCGTAGCCTTTGGTGGTGATAGGATTTGTTCTTTATACCAAAAGGTGTAACTGTGTATAAATGACAGAATACCCAAGATGGAGAAGGATCTTAGAACACAGAACAGGGGTGGGGAACCTGCAGCCTCAAGACTACATGTGGCCCTCTAGGTCCTCAAGTGCAGCCCTTTGATAAAATCCAAACTTCACAGAACAAATCCCTTAATGAAAGGATTTGTTCAGTAAAACTCAGACAGTCAAAAGGACGCATCCAAGGTGGCCTTGAGGCTGCTGGTTCCCCACCCCTGATGTAGAACCACAAAGCCAGGAGGGACCTTAGAACATAGAGTTTAGGATGTCAGGACTGGGAGGTACCTTGGAGTAAAAAAAGCATAGAACATCACAATCAGAAGGGTATAGGGTGTCACTGTTGAAAGAGACCTTTGAACAGACCAGCAGAGCCAGAAGGCACCTTATACAGCATAGAATGTCGGGGCTGGAGGAGATGTTTGAGCAAAGAACACAGAATGCTGGGACCAGCAGGGATCTTAGAACACAGAGCATCAGAACCCAGAGACACTTCACAATTGACTGAGTGCACCTCCTGCCTTTTTTAGAGCAGGAGGCTGAGTAGCTGATGTTATTCAACAACAATTATTTCCCACTATAGCCTGAGCCGATGTCTATGAAGCATGTGCCATGGCTGGGGGCTAGGAACATGAAGATGCTCACATCTTGCTTCCACAGTCAACATTAGCTTTGATTCTACACCCCCATTTCTGTACCCTGCAAACAGAGCCTGCTTTTTGACTGTGGGCTCATTCCCCAGGCTGTCAAGATAGTCTTGAAAGGGGGTTTTTGAAGACCAGGAGATGAGAGGAGTGGGGAAAACCCTTCTAGACTGAAGGGAATTGAGCAGCCATGGCAGAAGCAAAATTGGTGAGCAGAACACCTCTGAGAGTCCCCGTATAAAGCTCCCACCATTAGCTTTTCCTATTTGTGAGGCTGACCTTGATTCTGGTGCTTCAGTAACAGAACTCCCAAGCTCTGCTTGTGGAGATGTCTCACGCAACCCAACCTCAGCTGACTGCAAGTGGGTCACTAGATGCCTTTTGGAATTCTAGCTCTCCTATGGCAAGCAGAGAGCTCTTGGCCCTACCTATGGTCTCCCCCATGGTTCCATGGAAGTTCCCAGTTCCTTTGGGATTATGCTTTTATTCCCAATATTTCTTGATGCTGCCTGTTGTAAACCAAGACCTTCTCTTGGCTTTCTTTCTGATAGTTCCCTTTTATTCTATTATAAATTTTGCTACAACTTCCAATAAAATGCTTCTTAAAAATAATAATAATAATGATAATAAAGAATGTGATCTCCTTGTGGGAAGGGACTGTGTTTTTGACTTTCTTTATATCATAGTACCTAGTATACAGTAAGAACTTAATAAATGTTTATTGACTACCTGAATCTGTGGCTCCCAGGGCAGTGGTGCAAGAAGGGAAAAATCCAGGGGTATTGGGGAGAGAGACAGAGAGAGAGAGAGACAGAGAGAGAGAGAGAAACAGACAGACAGACAGACAGAGACAGAGACAGAGAGACAGGGAGACAGAGATGGAGACAGAGAGATAGAGACAGAGAGATACAGGGACAGAGACAGAGGGAGAGAGAGATATAGAGAGAGACAGAGAGAAACAGAGAGACAGAGAGAGGAATAGAGACAGAGACAGAGAGAGAGAGAGAGAGACAGAGACAGAGAGAGGAAGAGAGACAGACAGAGAGAGAGACAGAGACAGAGAGAGCTGGAGCAAGGTAGGCATTCGGTCATTGGCACACTCTGGGGTTGACAGCACCCCAGGTCTTTGCTTCATTGTAAAGTCATTAGCTGGGAGAGGAATAACCCCCTTTGTTGGGAACTCGAAATAACTAAAAGCAGCATTTTGTCAGCGAGCGTTGCTCCGTGGTGCCTAACATATCGGTGTCACATTGAATTTCCCAGTTTTCAGTGCCTCTGATGGGAACTCTTGCTGTTGTTTTCACGGGGGCTGTAATTTCCCGTGTTTTGATATTGCAATCATCATCCTATTTCGGTTAACTCAATTGCTGGGTTGCTTTGGTAAAGACAGCTCACACATAACGGAAATTTTAAAAAAAATCATACAATTTTAATAATTGAGTGACTAAGACCCAAAGTGTCTGGTTCAGGAAGCTCATAATTTTTTATAATAGGATTTTAAAAGATAATATAAGGGATAAAAATGAGTCTGACAGAGAAATGACACTTTCTTAAAGAGATGCCATTAAGCTGGTATGGGAGGCCTAGCATGTTATCTGCAAGATCTTGCAAAAAATGCCAACCTTCAGAGGCAGCTGCAGCTTCCCTGAGCTAAGGAGGATGCAGTCACCAACTAGCTAGCTTCTGGCTTTCATCTTGCTTGGTCTGTTTGTCGTGTCTGTTTTTCAACCCCTTTCCCTCCCCTTGGTCATGGTCTGATTTTTGATGCTCAAGAAACAGTGTAGGTCTGGGGTCTAGGAACCTGTGGCCTCGAGGTCACACATGGGCCTCTAGGTCCTCAAGTACAGCCCTTTGACTGAATCCAAACTTCACAGAACAAATCTCCTTAATAAAAGGATTTGCTCTGTAAGACTTGGACTCAGGCTAAAGGTCATATTTAGAGGACCTAGAGAACTACATGTGGCCTTGGAGGCTGCAGTCCTGCATCTAGGTTCTTATCCCAGTCTTTCTTACTATGTAGCCATGGGTAAGTCACATCTCTCAGCCTCTGTTTCCTTATCTATAAAATAAGAGACTTGCCCTAGACCAGGAGTTCTCAACTCAGTTTCCATGAATTTGTTTTTTTTTTAAATTTGATAAGTATATTTTCATAAAATTGTAACCTTTGTAACCTCTGACAACTTAATCAAGCCTATAGAGGTTATTTGAAATATGGTATATATAGGGGTTCTTAACCTGGGGTCTTTGAACTTATCTTTCAAATATTTTGATATCTACTTACCTACCTACCTACCTACCTACCTACCTACCTACCTACCTACCTATCTATCTATCTATCTATCTATCTATCTATCTATCTATCTATCTATCTGTCTGTCTGTCTGTCTGTCTGTCTGTCTGTCTGTCTGTCTGTCT
>NW_027185804.1:18177473-18181716 GCF_028583685.1 Petaurus breviceps papuanus
TCTGTCTGTCTGTCTGTCTGTCTGTCTGTCTGTCTGTCTGTCTGTCTGTCTTTCTGTCTGTCCATCTATCAAGAAATATATACACACATGTTTTGTTATAATTGGCTTCCTTTGTAACCCTGTATTTTATTTTATATATTTAATAATATGATTCTGAGGAGGGCTCCATAGACTTCACCAGAAAACTATGGAAGGTGGTTAGCCTATGATACAAAAAGTTAAGAACCCCTGGGGTAGACAGTCTCTGAGATCCCTTTCAGCTCACAGTTCACGATCTTACGATGCTGTTACCTCTAAGCCAAAGTCTTCCCGTTGGCATTGAGAATTCTTCACAGTTGGGTTCCTACCTGCCTTCCCAGTTTCCCTTATTGTTTCACTTGCATACTTTCTATTTCAATCAAATAGGACTGCCAGATCTTCCCCAGAGAGGGAGAATTTCTCACCTCTGCACCTTTGAACAAGTGGTCCCTCATGTCTAGTCTGGGCACCTTTCTTGATTCTGCCATGTAGAACCCCTGCCTTCTTTCAAAATACAGCCCAGGTGCCACCCTCTAGATAGATATTGCCTTTTTTTTTAAGCAATTGGGGTTAAGTAACTTGCTCAAGGTTACACGGCCAGTTATTTTGTGTGTGCTTAGTATCTGAGGCCAGAACCGATCCTGGGTCTCCCAACTATAAGGCCAGCCCTCTTACTAACTGTGCCACCTGGCCGCCCCGATATTGTCTTTCTTGAACCTGTCTTCCATCATGATTAGCATTTTTTTCTTTTTGGAATGACTCTATTTATACTTTTCATTTATCTTTATGTATGTTTCCTTTCATTAGAAGATCAACTCTATGAGGACAGGGATTGGGTTGTTTTTGCTTTTGGCCTCAGTATTCCCAGCATCTAGTGCAAAGCCTAGCACATAGTAGGTGCTTAATATGTATTTGTTGAATATATAAATCTTAGGATCCCTATCTCTATTTTCTTCTCCTTCCATCCTGGTTCTTCTGTGACCAGAGCCTGATGAACTAGAGAAGGACCAGCATGTGGCATTTCCCAGATGATCTGAACTGCTTTGGAGATGCTTAAATGTTCTCTCTATCCCTGAAGATTCTTGAGGAGAGAATATCAGATATTTTTCAATGATAGTCTTACCTTGGGTTCCTGGGCATGAGATGGCATAGTACATAGAGCATTAACCTTGAAGTCAGAAAGACCTGAGTTCTAATCTTCCCTCAGATATTTCCTGTTTGACCCTTGGCAAATCATTTCACCTATATGATTTTCCATCGCCTCCTCTATAAAAAGAGAATAATAATAGACCTGGTTGCCTCCCAGAGTTACTGAGAGGATCAAATGAGATATGTAAATGTTGGCTATCATTAATTTGTCCCCATGATACAGAGGAGGAAACTGCATCTCGAAGCAATTAAATGACTTGCCCGTCATCACAGAACAAGTGACTGTCAGGATGGCTCTGACTCTGGATCTTCTTCATTCCAACTCCAGCTCTCCTCTACATTACATAGATATAGAACATTTGAGACATTGTAATTCCAAATAAATTATAGCTAGTATCATAAGACTTTAGAACTATAGCATAGATTTACAGAATAAGGATCCTTTGGTCTCATCTCCTGATCTTACAGAATGAGAAACTGAGGCCTAGAGGAAAGGAAAAGTGAATTGCTGCTGTCACTCAGGTAGTAACTAAAATGCACAAAGCTTGCCTTTTCAGAGCAGAGGCTTGCTCAAAGTATATTTTCTTTTCTTGAAATCAGGACTGTTGGGGAAAATCCAGGACAAGAATCATCATGTTCATAGCCCACCTTCTCCCCCAAAGGATTGCAGGTGGCTCATGGGTCACAGCTTATTTTACTTCTTTTCTGTCCCATGAACTTGGCTTTCTGCCATAATAGCCTTTTTCCTCCCAAGTCACTCTGAATTCAAAATAGTTTCTAACGGTATTTGGGCAGTCCCAGACCAGGAGCACTGAGTTGGCAGCCACCCTATGGGGTCACTTCAGCTACTCCCCAGCTTCTCAATTGGCGTATGCTTTGGTAAACTCAGTATTCTGCCTGGATTCAAATTGGGAAGAGGAGAATGACAGTTTCTAGGATGCAGAGATCTGTATCTCTACCTATAAAAAACAAAACAAAACACTTCTGCCCTTCCTGTTGTATGATAATTAAAATTAAATGAAACTGATCAGGTATACCCAATAGTACCTCAATGGACGTCTAAGTTTGGCATTAACATCAGACTAGGTTGGGTGGAAGTCTCTCACTAGTCACTGTGCTGGTCTAGTGTCTAGCTGTAAAGCAGGTTTTTGGTGGTTGTGTCCACACAGCATCAGAACAGCCAGGTACAATACAATACAATACAATACACTTTTTAAACAATTAGTTTAAACAATTAAATACAACAATACAATACAATTAAACTGACTTTTTTGTCGATTTCCAAGCAGCCAATTTAAATTAATTGGCATCAGCGAGTGGATGCTTTATTGTTATATCGGGCAAAGGAGTAGGGGAAGGTAATAGGGAAAGGGAAGGGAATAAGCATTTGTAGTGTCTATCCTGTGCCAGGCACTGTACTCAGCCCTTCACAAATGTTATTTTATCCTCACACCAACCCTGAAAGGTAAATGCTATTATGATCTCCATTTTACAATTGAGGAAACTGAGGCAGGCAAAGGTCAAGTGACTTGCCCAGGGTCACACAGTTAGCAAGTGAATGAATCTGGATTTGAATTTGTATCCTCCTTACTCCAGCCCTAGTGCTCTGTCCACGGGGCCACCTAATTGCCTCAGTAGGACTTCTATTCTTCGCTTGATGACCATGCTTAAATTATTGCTTACAGCAAGAGTCTATGTGGGGGGGGGGACCTATGGCAGGTTCCCCACTGGGCTACACTTGAGGATCTAGAAGGCCACATGTGGCCCTGAGGCCACAGGTTTCCCCATCCCTGGATACTGTTCTTGGCATTACTTCTTACCAAATGTACTCCTTGGAGAAGTGTGAGAAACACTGGGGTCAGAGGCCTGGGATGTTGCTTTAGTGAAAACTTCTACTGACATTAAAAAAAATCCTAATGTACCTCCCCCCTTTCTGAAGAGATTGGGAATTGTGAGTGTGAGACCCTTGTGGGTGTCAGACTAAGTTGATATGATGGCTTGTTTTACCAAAATGTTTTGTTCTCCTTTCTTTTTTATTCTTTGTCATAAGAGATGGCTCTCTGGGTAGAGGAAGAGGGAAGAAGAGATATATTCAGACATAAAGGTGATGTCAAAACAAAATATATCTGTAAAAATATTTTTTAAAAGATATACCTTGGTTCAGCCCTGAAATTTCATTTCTAATCTACACCAATCCAAGGAGCATCCCATTATCTAGGACATTTTGGTCATTCCCACCTGACTTTGTAATTAAGACAATGGCACTGAGATTTACAGGGTTTGAAAAGTCAGAAGAGCTGACTACTGTGTGGCCCGGGGTAATTCATTTATTTATAACCTCAGTTTTTCCTTCTATAAAATGGTGATAGTGATATTTGCATTGGTTACTTTACAGGGTTATTGTGAAGATCACAGGAGCAAAGTCTGCTAAGGGTTCTGTAGCTAGAAAATATGAGAACCCATGCTGTTTTTATTGTCTGGAAAGCAAGATACTTGTGTGGTATTATTTTCATATGCAAGTATTCTGCCTGCGTGTCTTCTCTCCTTCTCACACACGTACGTAAACAAAAACACACTTTAAATCAAGCTACAAATACACCCATATTATACTTGTCTTCTGAATTTTTTTTAAAAACAAAGTTGTTTATGGGCTACATCTTCATACAATTGGCCTGGTTTGGAGATGAAGCAACATTCTGCTCTGCCAATGGTTATCTTAAATTGCCTTCTGTAAGAGGCTCCCACCAGCTCTTGGAATTTGTGGCCCCAAATCTGTTGGGAGGCTAATATTCCTTGGCTGTTTAGGCCTTCATTAGAGAAGACTTACAAAATGGAATCCTACCAAATTATTGCCCAACTTTTAGAAATAGAGGGCAACTTGTAGTATATAAGCCATAGGGGAATTCTATGTTCAATAATCTATCAGCAAGTGAGTGTGAGTGGCTGCTTTACTTCTAGGTTAGGAAAGTAAGACAGAAAGAAAGACAGAAAGAAAGAAAGAAAGAAAGAAAGAAAGAAAGAAAGAAAGAAAGAAAGAAAGAAAGAAAGAAAGAAAGAAAGAAAGAAAGAAAGAAAG
>NW_027185804.1:18181726-18200155 GCF_028583685.1 Petaurus breviceps papuanus
AAGAAAGAAAGAAAGAAAGAAAGAAAGAAAGAAAGAAAGAAAGAAAGGAAAGAGAGAGAGAAAGAAAGGAGAAAGAGGGAGGGAGGAAGAAAAAAGAAAGAAATGAAGTTGTTAATGAGTCACAGAAGGGAAGAAAGGAAAGAAAAAAGGAAAAAGCAAGCAAAGAAAGGAAGGAAAAAGAAAGCAAAGGAAGAAAAAAGAAAGGAAGGGAGGAAGCTGTTAATGAGTCATAGAAAAGAAGGAAGGAAAGAAAGAAAAGAGAGAGCAAGAGAAGAAAGAAAGAAGGGAAGAAGGAAAAAAAAAGATGAAAGTTACCCCCTCATTTCCAGAACCTGTTTGGGTGAACAGAGCTACAATGGATGGAGATATGTGAGGAAAGGATGGGTTCTTCCATACTCTCATTTATAGACAGAAAGATTCATGTGTTAACTATTACATTACCAAGAAGGAGATGGAGACGTCTCATAACTTCTTCCTTTGGTGGCAGGTGTTACCTTCTCTGCTTGTATGTCCATATTAATACATTCTCTTGGCACTATGAGTACAGGGAGTTTATGTAAAAGAATGGGAGGGAGCCTTCTCAATGACAGTTCAGCCATTTTTAGAATTCTCTTGATTCCATTGAGCCTTGTGGGGAAGACAGGGGAGCAGAGAGCATACACTCTAAAATGATTGGGAGTTTCTTTATTGAAATACCATTCCATTTTCTTTACTGTTCAAAGTCCCAACCATGGCAGAGAATTCACTATTTCAGAATAAGTTGTGAGCCTCTGTCACTATGCTCAGACATCTGTCTTGCCCAATTTGCTAGGAAACTCTAACTCTGAGCTCTAGTGATGTGACTGATATGACCCTAGTGACTGAAGAGAAAAGGATCAATGGAAAATGAAGAAAACTAAGAATACTCTCTCTCTAAGACATCAGGAGCATCTGATGTTTTGGGATAGCAGGTCACATAATCAGAAATCTACATCTGCAAGAGAGGGAGGGGCCCATGAATTAACTTAATAGTATGATTAATCTCACTTAGCTTGGAGTGATGAACATATCACAAACACGAAATTATGAAAGGGAAGTAGAGCAAGTGATGTCTCCATGAAAAGGTTTGATTGAAAGAGATGAACTTGTCACATTATAGCATGTGTGATTAATGGATAGGCTGCATGCCTTACTGCTATCATTGGGAAATTACAAGAACTCCAAGGGACTCCCAGAATGTGGTGTGGACCCTCTGTTGAGAATTAGAGGAGAATGTTAATAAAAATCACATGGATGGGAAGTTGTGAAGAGGTCACTGCCTCTTCAATGGAAAGGCCACCCACATTGCCTATTGATAAGATCATATATTAATCATCAGAGAGACTGCAGAATACAGGAGCATTTGAAAGCTTTGGGTATAGCTACTCTGTCTCACAAGAAGTAGGAGTGAGGGTTAGATATTGCAAAGAGACTTGAAGAAATAAACCACTTCTGGGGGAAGGGAAGGGAGACAGGAGGGATGAAGAGGGAAAGGGAGAGGAGGGAAGGGAAAAGAAGGGGACATCTCGAGCTCTTCAATAGTACAGTGAATTGTCTCAGGATGTGGTGGATTCTTAGCTGTTGGATGGGGATCTTTAAGCAAAGGCTGGATGCTAGCACACTGGGTGGTATAGAGAAGATTCTTGACTAGTTACAGGTTGGATTCGAATGCCAAGTGAGCTTCCTTCCAACTTTGAGGTTCTGCAATTCTGTGAGTGCTGGCTAGCTTGAGGAGAGGATCAGTAGTGAAGATTAATGGGAAATGGGGTTAGTTAGGTAGCATGGCACCAATGAATGGAACAGCTTTGATAGCAGGCAGAAGAATCAGGACTTGAGTTGAGAATCAGCCTGTAGTGCAAGAACTCCTGGATCCAGGATGAGAGAACCTCGTTTCAAAGCTCAGCTCTGCTCTCTGTGTGGCCCTGTCAAGTCACTTACCCATCTTGGCCTTAGTTTCCTCATGTCTAAAACATTAGCACATTGGACTAGATGATCTTTGGGTATCCCTCTAGAACTAATTCTTTGGTCCTATCAATTTAAGAGATTCCAGGAACAGAGGTTCTTCAATTTCCAATTCAGGGGAATTATTCAACCAACATTTACTAAGAGACTTAAAAATCCACAATGGTGTGAGGGATACAGAAAGACCAAAGCCTCATAAATCTGGAGTTGGAAGGGACTTCAAAAGACATCTAATTCAACCCCACTTTTTTATAGATGAGGAAAATAAGGACCAGGGAAATTGACTTGCTCTAGAACACACAGATAGTAAGAAACAAAATCAAGGTTTGAACCCAGATCCCTTGACTCCAAAACCAGTGTTCTTTCTGTTGTACCAAGTTACCTCTTCATGAAAAGCTATAGTCTCTTTCCTGGTGTCACTAGTTAATTAGGGAATGTAAACATGAATATAATCATACAAGTTATCATTGAAAGGGTAGTAGAGAGGGGTATAAAGCCCCATGGTTAGCCATATGAAGGAGGGACCACTTTAAGCTTGGGGGTCAGAGGATGCTTCATAAAGGTTAGGGCATTTCAAAGATGAGTAGAAATTGGGCAGATGGATATATACAAAGAGAAATTGCTGGTGAGAACAACAAATAATACTGTAGCTAGCTAGGAGTGTGCATAAAGTAGATTAGAGATAAAGCAGGAAGGGTAGCATGACATCGCACAATTTTTTTTTTTTGCTTTTTGGAGGGCAATTGGGGTTAAGTGACTTGCCCAAGGTCACACAGCTAGTTTTGTGTTAAGTGTCTGAGGCCAGCTTTGAACTCAGGTCCTCCTGACTCCAGGGCTGGTGTTCTATACACTGTGCTACCTAGCCACCCTGATCAAATAAAATTGTGAAGGCCCTGAATACCAGATGAATCTGGATTTTATTTAAGGGTTTGTGGGGAGCTATTGAAAAATTTTGAATCAGGGGATGACATAATCAGAGCTGAGCTATTTGAAGGGTAATCTGCAATTGGTATCCCATAGTATAGATTAGAGAGGGAGAGACTGGAGGCTGAGAAACCAGTTAGGACTCTAATACTCCTGAGTTTCCACCCACATTTTATGCTTTCTTTGAGTTCCTTGCACTTACCTCTTTTTAGAGTTACCCTATAAATCTGTGCTTCTTTTAACAAAGACATGCTAAGCTAATTACACATTCCTCAACAAAGTGGCAAAGAACTGCTTGACCTATCCCAGGTGCCTTGTCCAGGTGAGTGTTAGGATTATAAGAACTGAAGTGTTCATCAAAGATGGGGCGCTATTCTACCACAATGCTGTATTCTGAGGCAGACCAATGGGCCTACAATGGCATACATGATCTCATTGTTTTATGGTCTCTTTCTAGAGCTTGATCTAATTAGTGCTAGAAGGGACATTCTGAGACACTCATGCAAACTTCTGTGCCAGAGGTCTTGTTGGTTCTGAGATTGGCTTTGTCAAAATCTGGGCTGCTCTCCAGCCAGCAGTGAATCAGTCACTTAACACAGCACAATGCCCTATTATCTGAAACTTTTTCCTTTTTTCCTAGATTTCTCACTACTTAGTCCTAGCAGTTCCCATGTCTACGATCTATTACAAGCTTATCTGTCCCTGGTCTTTATTTTCCTCATGTATAAAATTAGAAAGGTTTAATTAGATGTCTTCTGAAGCCCCTTCTAGCTCCAGATCTACCAGGCTTTGGTCTTTCTGTATCCCTCACACCATACTGTATTTTTAAGTCTCTTAGTAAATAAGCTTATTACATTTTAATTACACCTTTATTTCATTATTATATCTTTATTACAGAGTTTCCAATGTGATATCCCAAAAGCATGTCTGACCATGTTGCTTCCTGACTCAATCTTCCACAACTTTCCATAGTCTCTTATGAAAGAGACAGATACCTTAACTTGGCCATTAAAACTTTTACAATCTTGTTCCAGCCTACCTTACCAGTATTGATACACATGACTCTCCTTTGTGTACTTTGTGTAAATTGTTACTGAATTAACCTACTTGCTTCTTCCCTAACTCAGTCTTCCATCTTCTACCTCAATGTCTTTGATTAGTCCGTCCTGGAATGCCTTCCTGCTTCACCAATTTCTAAGAACCCACAGCTTTAGCTGGATCATGTTTTATGGAAATCCTTTCTTCTTCCTTGGATAATCATGCATACCTTCATCTTTTTCTATGTTGTATGTTTTCTATGTTGTATATTCTATATGGAGTGTCACCATCTTGAGAATATGGCCTGTTTTTTTTGGTTTGTCTTCATATCTCCAGAATATTGTACATTATCATATCAGTCTATCTATCTACTATCTATCTATCTATCTATCTACCATCTATCTATCTATCTATCTATCTATCTATCTATCTATCTATCTATCTATCTATCTATCTATCATCATCTATCTGTCTGTCTATCTATCTGTGTGTGTATAGTGGATGTTTAATAAATGTTTGTTTGGATAGTTGGAATTGGATTTTAACTTCTGAAGACAAATTTGAAGAATTTTTTAATATTAACCACATCCATTCCTGGATGAGTTGGAAGACTCTTTTCATTCAGTCTACAAATTTTGCATTTTCCCTCCCAGTTGATGTTGCCAAAAACCTATGCCTGCCTCTTGTCTTGTTGCCTTTACCTCCTCATTTGGCAATTTCTATAAAAAGTGAACTTCACAAGAACAAGATAGGGGAGGAATAGTTAGATGATATGGTGTTCAGAGATATTTCTGTGTCTCAGTGTGTGACATGGGATACAACAGTTCCTCAAGAATTAAAAATTAATATTACTAAGAGGGCAATGGAAAATGCAAGGTGGTATGAACAGGTTTTAGCTTATAACCAAAAGAATTTTGAAAAAGAAAAGGAATAAAAGATGTCATCAAGGAAAAGTAGAATGGAAAGAGAAAATGAGAAGATTGCTTGATAAGGGATGACAGGTACAGTCTCCTGATATCACATTGACACCAGGGGAAGTGACAGTGACTCCTACATGTTGGGTAAACCCCCAGTGATATACATAAGGGTATATGGACAAGAGTCATAAAAGATGCATCAACATGGGTGAATGGTTCTCTGCATCTTTGGAGAGAACTTCCAGATTGATGAGATAAAGATTCATTTGGGTATCTGAGAATCTTTCTGCACTCTGTCCCAGGAAGATTGCTTCAATTCAAAGGAATATTAAGGGATTAGAAGTATCAGCCTTTTTCTGTTTGCTTCATAGAATGTAGAACTTGGAACAATGGGGAGAATTTACAAAGAGGCTGATTTAGGTTTTATGGGAGGGAAGAATTGTTAGTAAATAGAGATGTTCAAAAGTTCAATAGGCTACTTTGAGAGATTGTGGGCTTCCATCTTCTAAATCAGTTGGATAACCACTGTTGTTATAAGGGGGGTTCTTGCTCAGGTATGGGATGGACCAGATGTCCTTATATCTTCTTTTCAACTCTGAGATTCTGTGAAATGGTTCTGTGAGATGCTCTGCCTTAGAAGAGGGCTTCCAGGAAAGCAATGAGTCATAAAAGGAGTGACCTACACTTATTTTGCATCCTTCTAAGATCTTGTATACATACCACTTATTATATGAAAGACTGTTGAATGATGGATTACTCACTCCGTTCTCCTTATTCCTTTTGGGATGGGGAATCAAAGATGCCTTAATCCTGGTTCTGGGCAGGAATGGCTCCTGACATGGACTGGACCAGTCTTTCACATGAGAGAGTGAGGAAAGGTTGAAGAAAGAAGTTTCCCACTTGGGGAGGTGTCAGAGGCCTCAGACTGATAAAGTGAAGCCTGAATTGGTTGCTAGGGATATGGGATACTGAACTGAGGCAGCAGAGGCAGAAGGCAATGCCTGGAGCATTCAAGGAGAGAGTGAAGAGATGGAGGTCAAGCTGAGATTTTGACTCCACAATAACAGTGTGTGTGGAGATATTGTCTGAGTTCCAAACAGGTTCACAAAATTTGAAGCAGTAGGTTTCTTATGAGTGAATTTGTATTCTTCCTGAGTAGGACTGTTTTCTAGTTTCCTCTGAAACAGAGGCAGCTGGACAGCTCCCCCAACCACTAGCAACATTTCTAAGGCAACAGTCTTCTCTAAGTGGTGAACCAAAGGAAAGTTTGCTACTATGACCATTTTTTATGTCCTTTCCTTTCCAATATTAGTATCATCCTTTTAGCAATACTATAAATACACTAAAAATAAAGGGTACATGCATATACATGCATGCACACACAAACACACCTATTTGTGTCTACTGATAGTCATCTCTAGGGTGGGGGGGAAGGGAAGAAAAAAAGCAAAAAAAGAAAGAAATTTAGATGATAATTTTGTTATATATTTGTAGAGAATAGCAAATTGTACATGGTAGATTTTCAGTTTCATGTGCAATCATCTTTTTTTTTTGAACTGTGTTATGGAAATGCTTGTTTTGTTCCCTAAATTAAACAATCCAAACAAACAAAAAACAAAACAAAAAAATAAAAACCAAAACAACCTAACACACAATACTTAGAGCCCAGAAGTGAATTCTAGCAAAGTGAATTACAAGTGAATTTAAGGAGCAATGGATCCTAATACTATTTAGATTATTGGAGAAAAGTAGGTAAAGGAGTCCTGCCAAATTCCTTAATGCATAAGGGATTTTGATATATACATCAGGGACAGCAAAACCAGAGAAAGAGAACTATAGATCATTTTCCTTAAAGAGCATTGATACAAAGATTTTAAATAAAACACTAGCAAGGAGATTCTAACAACATACCACAAAGATTGTAGGTATAATTTATTACAGGAATATGGGACTGGTTAAATATTAGGAAAAATATAAGCATACTTGACAATATCAATAGCAAAAACAATAAGAATCATATGATTATGTCAACAGATACAGAAAAAGCCATCGACAAAATACAATACCCGTTCCTACTAAAAACAAACATAGGAATGAATGGAGTCTTTCTTAAATGATAAGTATTATCTATCTAAAACCAAGAACAAACATGTATAATGGGGATAAATTAGAAGCCTTCCCAAGAAAATTGGGGTGAAGCAAGGATGTCCATTATCACCACTATTATTCAGTATTGTACTAGAAAGGTAGGAAAGATGAAAAAAAAGAAATTTAAGAAATAAATATAAATAATTAAGAAACAAAACTATAACTCTGCAGATGATATGATGATATATTTAGAGAACCCAGAGAATCAACTAAAAAATAAGTTGAAGCAATTAACAACTTGAGCAAAGTTGCAGGATATAAAATAAACCTATATACTAATAACAAAACCCAGCAGGAAGAAGTAGAAAGAGAAATTTATTTTAAAATAACTGCAGATAATATAAAATAGTTGGAGTCTACCTGCCAAGACAAACCCAGGGATTATATGATTACAATTATAAAACACTTTTCACACAAAGAAAGACAGGTCTCAACAATTGGAAAAATTTTAATTGCTCAAGGGAAGGCCAAGCCAATATAATAAAGATAACAATTCTACCTAAATTAACTTACATATTTAGCACCCTACTAAAGATACTACTAAAGAATTATTTTGTAGAGGTAGAAAAAAATTCATCTGGAAAAAAGGGTAAAAAATGTCAAGGGATCAATGGGAAAAAAAAAGTGAAGGTCTAGCAGTATGAGATCTCAAACTGTGTTACAAAATGATAATCATTAAAACAATCTGGTATTGGATAAGAAATAGAGTGGTGGGCCAGTGGAATAGATAAGGCATACAATACACAGTAGAAAATGACCATAGTAATATGGGGTTTGATAAATCCAAAGATCCAAGCCTGGGGGTAAAAACTTAACATTTGACAAAACTGCAGGGAAAACTGAAAAGCAGTTTGACTGAAACTCGGCATATACCATCATGTCACACTGTTTATCAAGATAAGGTCAAAATGGATAAATGATGTAAACATAAATATCATAAGTGAATTAGGGGAACATGGAAAAATATACCTGTCATATCTATGGATAAGGGAAGAGTTTATGACCATATAATAGATAAAGAACCCCACAGAAAATAAAATAGACAATTTTATTACATTTAATTAAAAACTTTTGCACAAGCAAAATCAATGCAGCCAAAATTAGAAGGAAAACAGGAAACTCGGAAAAAAATTTCTCTGATAAAGACCTCATTTCTTAAATAGTGAACTGAGTCAAATTTATAAAAATAAGAGTCATTCCTTAGTTGATAAATGGTCAAAGGATATGAACATGTAGTTTTTGAAGGAAGAAACCAATGCTATCAATAGTATCATGAAAAAAATGCTCTCAATCACTGCTGATTAGAGAAATGCATATTAAAGTAACTCTGAGATATTCCCTCACACCTATCAGATTGAATAATATGATAGAAAAAAAATGATAAATGCTGAAGGGGATGTGGAAAAATTGCAACACAAAAATGCATTGTTAGTGGAGTTGTGAAGTAGTCTAGTCATTCCCTTTTACCCAGCAATACCACTTTGAGGTCTGTATACCAAAGACATCAAAGGAAAAATACTTATTTGTATAAAAGTATTTATAGCAGCTCTTTTTGTGATGGCAAAGAATTGGAAGTCAAATGAGGGAATGACTAAATAAGTTATGGTATGTGATTTTGATATAATACTATTGTGCTATAAGAAATGATGAGCAGGTTGTTTTCAGAAAAAAACCTGACATATATGAATTCATGCAAAGTGAAGTGAGCAGAATGGGGAGAACATGGTACACAGTATCAGAGATATTGTAAGACTTAGCTCAAGACAATGATCCAAGACAAATCCAAAGGGCCCATGATGAAAAATGCTATCTACCCCCATAGAGAGAAGTGATGAAATCAGAATCCAGATTGAAGCCTCCTTCTTTTTACTTTCTTTAATTTTCTTGTTTTTTTTCTTCCTGTGTTTTCTTTTGCAATATGGATAATATGGAAATATGTTTTGCATAACTTTACATGAATAATCAATATCAAATTGCTTCTCAAGGAGGGGGGAGAGGCAGGAGGAATGGAGAGAATTTGGAACTGAGAATTTAAAAAAAAGATAGTTAAATTTTTATACAAAATTGGGAAATATTAAAATATATAAAAACATCGAAAAGGCAAAAAATACAAACAATACTTAAAACCATTTAGCACCTTCTGCTTGTTTCTAATCATAATTAAGCCTATGAACATCATTGTGCAATAAGTCAGTTCTATAATTCCCATTAGGGTTTGTTAGGTTAAAAGATAACTTCATTGAACCAGAGGCAAAGCCAAGAATAGAATCTGGTCTCTAGGTCCCAATCCCTCCTTGCATTCAACAAAGTGACAGGCTGTATCCAAGTCACATTTTTATTCTTGGATGCTTCTTATTCTTGTACCTTTCAAGACCCTTTCCAACAAAAGCTTATTGACGAAGTGAGTTATATCCTTAGGGGACCCAGGGCCTTCTCCTTTGCTCTTTGAGTAGTTGCTTTCTACCCTCAGTTTATTTTTGATTTGCTCTTTAAAGGCTTCTAGGTCTATGAAGAAAACAAGTCTGGTTTATACTCAGACTTGAAGATAACCCTTGTTCTTATGACCATCACTCATAAAACACTAAGGGGGGCTATTGCTAAGGGCAAGGCACCCACTGTGACCTGAAGATTGGTCAGGGGTCCAGCACAGGGATAAGATGGAATTTATCAGTGTCACAGGAAAATGGTTCAGCTTGTCATGTGCCCTTTTTACTAAAGAAATACAGGACACATTGGTGTGGTTATTGGCTTTCCTTGTAAAAATGAGATCTCTTTGTAGGTAAACAATGTTTTAGTGGTAGGTTTGAAGATAATTACAATCACCTTTTAATTGTCATCATCACCACCATCATCATCATCAACACCTGACTTTAAAATGTCATGAAGGGTTTTTTAAAAAAATATTTCTTCCAATTAAAATAAAGTCCTTAGATTTTAGGGCTTAGATAGACCTTGCAGTCCTTCTAGCCCAACTCTTTCATTTTACAGATGAGGACACTGAGGCAAACTGGGTGAAGTGATGTGTCCAGGGTCACACGGCTAGGAAGTGTCTGAGGTCAGATTTGAACTTCAGTCTTCCTAACCCCAGACCTGGTGCCCACCTCCTGTGCCACCTAGCTGCCCACTCTTCTTTTCATCTTCAGTTAAACTCAATGAACATTTATTAAGCAACTCTATATGGCAGGTACTGGAATTTCAAAAAGAAAATCAAAATCATACTGGCTTTCAAGGAATTTCTACCCTATTAAAGAGATATTCTCATCACTTTTACTGCCATTCTCTTACTGAGTGCTGGTTAGCCCACATTTATGTTTTTTACAGACCGAATTTGGAGATGAAATATAGTTTGTACACTCCAGGGGAGTAGCTTTGCTCTGAAGTATAAATACATCTATTTATATGTATTTTTTTTAACAGAAAAAATATAATGAGGCAGCCTTAAAGCTTCTTTTCTCTCTCAGAGCTGGTTTGTTATTGGTTATTGTGTTTTTATTTATTTATTTTATCATCATCATTATTACCTTTATTTATCATAATTGGTGTTGACGCTCTTTCCTCTGTCCATATCTCATTTTTGCTTTCAGTAACTTGTCTAAACAAATTAGGTAAGAATTTAAATTACATGCCATCTTCCCCCTCTCCACTTTTTAATTTTCTCATTTTTCTAGCTTTGCATTATTTTTGATCTTCATTCAACAAGTCCGTGGTCTGACTATATACAGACAGCTGATTCAGGAATGACTCCCACATTGGTAACGAGTCATTTCCTGTCTGTGAAGATGTAATCAATTGCTTTGGGGTGGAGGAGACTGATGCTATTTGGCGCTCTCCACATTCAGTGCTTTCTGATTTTTTTTTAAGAAAATATTTCAAATGTATTAGCATGAGGCTTCTGTGTAGTCTACAAGCCTTTGGAGAAGTATGCACTAGGTGTTAGCAGGCTGCAACTTGTTACAAGCAAGAGATTATACAGGAGAACTGGGGCAAAGGATGGTGTCAAAGATATATATGAGTGAAAAAGAAGATGGTGTGATTACTAGGGAGAGAGAGATGAGAAAGAGAGGAAAAAAAGAGACAGAAAGGAGAGAGAGAGACAGAGAGAAAGAGACAGAGAAAAGATTGAGAGAGACGAGAAAGAGAGAGAAATAAAGAGACAGAAAGACAGGGACAGGGGAGAAAGAGATAGAGAGAAAGAGACAGATAAAAAATTGAGAGAGACGAGAAAGAGAGAGAAAGAGAAAGAGACAGGGGTGAGAGAGACAGAGAGAAAGAGACAGAAAAGATTGAGAGAGAGAGATGAGAAAGAGAGAAAGAGACAGAAAGACAAAGACAGGGGAGAGAGAGACAGAGAGAGACAAAGAGAGGAGAGAGATAGAGAGAGGGAGGAGGAAGGAGAGAGACAGTGACAGAGGAGAAACAGACACAGAGAGAGAGGGAAGGAAGGGGAGGGAGAGGTAGAGAAAGAGGGAAACAGAGACAGAGGGAGGAGAGAAGGGGAGGGATAGAGACAGAGACAGAGACTGTACTCCACTGATAGGTTTGTGACATGGAAAGACATAAACAGGAGTCACAGAGATGGACAGGTTGCAATCTGCCTCATTGGAGAGAATATATATATATGTTGATGAGTTCACAGAGCCATTTCTGTGTTTGTGTATTTGAATGTTGCCTCATACTATTGAGAGACCTCTTAGTCTGGATGGAGGAGAACATGCTGTCTGAGCTGCTTTCCCTATATATCCCTATATATCTCAGGACAGGTCCACAACTCAAGAAGAAAACCTTCCCTCCTCTCTTTTTCCCTCTCAGTTTTTTTTATATCCACCGCATTCTTCTGGAGCTTCCCTGACTTGTTCAGAGTGCTTTCATTCTTCCAGGTCACTGCCCTTCAAAGAACATCCCATGAGTGTCAGCATGGCTGGTGGGGCTAAGCAGCCAGACTGAAGATTGCTCCCTTCTTGCTGCTGCATGTTCTAGGGCTGGACTAGTGATTTTATTGGCCCATGGAACTATGCCTGAGGAAATTCCCTCCCCCAGTGTGGCTTGACACCTTTTCTAAAACTTACAGATTTAGGGAACTATCTGGAAAATTCAGAGGTTGAGTGACTTGCCCAGGGTCACACAGACAATAGCATCATCTGCCCTGTCCTTCTCTCTCTGTCCACTATACCACACTGCCTCTTTTGGTGGTATATGGTGTGTATGTGTGTGTGTGTTTGTGTGTGTGTGTGTGTGTGTGTTGAGGTGGTGGAGTGGATTCAGATTGCACTTTAGACATTGTGGCATACTAAACAACGTGTTGGCATGGAAATAGCCTTGACCTTGGAGTTCTAGACCCTGCGCTGATCATTACTAGCCATTTGATTTGAATTTAGCCTCTCTGAGCTTTAGTTTCTCCAACTGTGAAATAGGTATAATGGGACCTGAGCTATCTACCGCACAAGGGTCCCTTTGAGGCAGTGCTTTGGCAAGCCGTATAGTAAGAACACTGTATTCTGTGTTAAAGACATGGGTTTGAATCTTAGGGCTCTTGTCTAATATCCAGATGATGCTGGGC
Source organism: Petaurus breviceps papuanus (assembly GCF_028583685.1). NCBI lineage: Eukaryota > Metazoa > Chordata > Mammalia > Diprotodontia > Petauridae > Petaurus > Petaurus breviceps. The sequence continues at coordinate 18,194,291 of NW_027185804.1, forward strand.
AGGTCCCACCACCACTCTGGGCCTCAGAGTCTTCATCTGTAAAATGAGGCTGGACTAGATGACCCTTGAGGTTCCTTTCAGATCTATATCCTGTGATCCCATGACCTTGACCTTTGGAGGATGTGATGGGTGAGGATGGAGTCAGTGAAAGGAGAACATCTGAGGAAGAAAGAACAGCAAAAGCAAAACTATAGTCTTGGGAGTGGGACAGGTAGGTGGCTCAGGGCACAGACTGATGGGCTTGGAATCAGAAAGACTCATCTTCATGAGTTCAAATCTGGCCTCAGGCACTTACTAGATGTGTGACCCTATGCAAGTCACTTCACCCTGTTTGCCTCAGTTTCTTCATCTGTAAAGCGAGTTGGAGAAAATGGCAAACCACTCCAGTATCACAGGGTCATGAAGAGTCAGACATGACTGAAACGACTGAACAACAACAGACAAAAATAAACAATACCTGTTCAAGATGGGGAAGGGAAACTGGAAAGAGGACTGGTTTTAAAGTCAGAGGAAATGGATCTGACTCCGAGTTATGGTCAAGTTTCCCTTGTCTGGGTCTCATTTTTTCATCAGTAAAATGGGCTTGAATTAGATCCATTGTATAAGCATTTATTGAGCACCTATCATAGGCTAGGTACTGTTTAAGTTCTTGGAAAACAACAACAGACCAGTGCCTGCCCTCCAACAGCTTACCCATAATAAGGGAGTTCTTATGATGATCTTAGAGCCCCCCCACTCTAATTTGTGTGTCAGTGAGCCTGCATTAAGATGGTGGATCGCTCACTTTATTAAAGGGAATCACAGATGCTCAGGGCCCACGTTTGAGGTCATTATCACAGAAGGCAAGTCTTGTCTCTGCCCACATGCCAACCCTCAGTGCCATATTCTGACAAAGAGTGTTGGGGCGAGTGGGCCCTTGTTCTGACTCAACAAGACAATTCTCATTCTTTTGGTCAGGTCCATTAAAAAATCATGTTACCCAGCAAAACCTCAGGTGGTTTGTACTGTCAGTCCAGGTCAGTCTGATGAAGGTAAGCCTGGCATTGAACCCTTTCGAAATAGTTGATATGGGACAGGGTGTGAACAATGACCTGATTCTCAGCAATAAATATAGACTGGGGAATGCAAAGCAGGGTTTCAATACCTCCTTCTCCAACCGTGGCAAATAACTCTAAAACTATCTAATCCAAGCTAACACATTTTGGGTGAGTCAACATCTATTATTATTGATAAAACCATCAAAAGAAAGTGAAGTGTGAATGATCAGGGAAGAAACAGACCTTGATTCCCCAAATAACAGATCCTTCTAATTCACAGGAGGCTATTGTATCAAGTTAACATGTTCTGAGTTTATAGGCACATTTACTCAAATCCCTTTGATATGGGGGAAAGGGCTCTTTTACAAATCAAATTTTTAGCTTGTTTGAGAAGGCAAGCTTCATTCCTGCCCTCCTCTTTCCCCTTCCACAACAAAGGCCTCTTTACCAGAGCACATGTTCTCTCGATCAGAGAATTACCTCTTGGGGAAAATATGTCTGTATTTTATTTGATGCCCCAACTGAACAGAAAAGGGAAATAAATTGGATTTTTAGACTCAGTGGTCAGCCCTGAGTGAGCAATGCAATTGACATTGGGAGTAACACACAGAAATCATACTGGGAGTTCTGACAGCCAGGACAAATTCAGATGGGGGCCCCAGGATACCCTGAGACTGGTGAGCTCTATCATAGCTGCCAAGCAACTGCTAATTCTTAGGTCCTTTCTGTCTCCATTACATTGGATTCCAGACTCTGGGAGCAGTTGTATTGGAGTGATGATGGGGGAAAGGGCAACATATTGATGATACCCTTGATAATGATATTATAAGAGCTCACATTTTTTATTGCCCTTTAAAGTTTTGTAAGTCTTTCCAAATATAATTTCATTTGACTCTCACAAAGACCTACTTTACAGATGAGAAAACTGAGGTTGAAGTTAAGTGATTTTTTTTCTTTATCTGTATCCATAGAGTTTAGCACAAGTGACTGCTATAGAGTAAATGCTTAATAAATACTTCTTGTTGTCATTGTTGATGTGATGGTGGTGGTTGGTTTGTTGACTTCTTAACTTGCCTAGGATAATCCAACTAGTAAGTGTCATGAATAGGATTCAAATTCAGGTCTTCTTGGCACTCAATCCATTATTCCACCAAGCTGTTTGATGGGGGAATGGGAAATGTTGGAGCCTAGGTTGGTGGGTGCCTTTTCTTTCTTGGGGTACCAGCATCTGAGGTGGCATACTTCCTTCCTATGGTGACCCTCCTATGTCCTGGCCCTCTGATGCTTCTATGCTGCCCAGGTCTACTGTGACTATCATGGTTGGCCCCTCTCCCAATTGTCAAAGTCTTAGAGAGAGGGAGAAAAGGAACCTCCTGGTGCTGTGTGCTTGTTATGGGTTTGGCATGCATTATCTCTAGATAGCAGAGGCAGCTGGATCATAGTCAGAAAACCCATATTCAAATTCTGCCTGGCTTCTCCACTTTAGCAGCTCTGTGACTTTGGGCAGGTCTTCCAATTCTTCTGAGCATCAGTGTCTTCCTCTATGAAATTCAAGGATTGGACTGGGTGATCTCTGAGGTCTCTTCAAACTTTAGATTTATGATCCTCTGACTTTTAAAAAAGGTAGGGAGAAAAGTAACATGGTGGATAGATTTTTGGACATGGAATCAGAGATCTTATTTCAAATATTGCCTCAGTAACTTCCTAGCTGTGTGACCCAGGCAAGTCGCTTAACCTTTGTCTGCCTCAGTTCCCTCATTTGTAAAACAGGGAAAAAAGCACCTACTTCACAGAGTTGTTGTATGAATCAAATGAGATATCACTCATAGTATTTTGTAAACAGTAAAGCAGTACATAAATTATTCTTATTCAATTAATTTAAAGTAAGCTTGATGAATTTTACATACTCATGGAATCATTGGATTTAGAGCTAAAAGGCATCTTAGAACTCATCTGGTCCAACTCTTTCATTTTACAGATGAGGAAACTGAGGCCCATATAGAGTGACTTACCCAAGGTCACATAGGAAGGAAAGGGCACGGCTGACATCTATACCCAGACCTCTTGACTTTTGATCCAGTGGCTTCTTCCATCATGGTCCTGTTGCCTCTCCATTTCACAGGGTTGTTGAGAGGCTTAAATGAGGTGATATATGTGGAATGCCATGTAGACATAGAAAAATGGTACAGATATTAAGGCCAATTGCTCTTATGATCATTTCTTTGCAGCGTCATACAGAGAGATACCTTATTTTGACAGTTCCAGAATAGTGAAATTGTCCATTGGGCTCATCATTTGCAGGACCAGTCTTAATGATCGGAGAGTAGGATTTTCTTTGCTAACCAAATGCTTAAAATACATTTGAGCAGTTTTTGATTAGCACAGAAATAAAATTGAGTGGGATCTGCTAAAAGCCTTGCCAAGTGAGTTGAGATCATGCAACAAAAGTCTTTCTCTTCAGCCAGCCAATTGGATTCAATTTGAAAAGCATTTAATAAGTGTCTACTGTGGTGGGCACTAGGCATACAAAGACAAAAATGGATAGCTTCTACCCTCAAAAAGCTTTTATTCTACTGAGGAAAAACATTATACACACATATATATATGTATACATATATGTGTATACATACATACATATATATATACATATTCACACAGATAAGTAAATGCTAGTATATATCAAGTCTGGAAGGACTCTGGTGGGGATGAGAAGTGGTGGTGAGACATATGGTGCGCCTGGAGATTCATTAGCTTGTCTGAGATGCTTGGTTGTCTGTTTCAAAGGATAAACATGTCCCTAGTACACAGCACCCATGATTCTGAAAGAAGAGACAGAGTAATTTTGAATTTTGTCATTTTTCTTCCTTTTTTCAGATGCTCCTCTGCCCAACACCCTGCCTTGTTAAAAATACATTTTTGAGTACTTGCAAAGTTATATCTTCTTGAAAGTTGACTTTAAATACTGGCTTCACAGATATTAAAAAAAAAAAGAGGTGACCAAAGGAAATCAGCGGTTTTTTTTTTTTTTGGGGGGATAACTTGTAAAAACAAGAGAACTTTTCATTCTGAGGGATTTAACTGGGTTTAGGGAAAATTCCATTTCAGAAGCAATTACAGTTAATTTTATGAGTCTTATTGGAGTCCCCAAAATGATGGGTGGGTGAAGGGGAGATATTCGTGGCCAATAATTGTATAGGACAGTACTGGAATCTTTAGAAGATTCTAAGGAGTCTAGCAGTGACAGCATTGTGCAATGGTTAGAACAATAGATTTAGAGCAAGGAAGAACTGGAGTTAGATTCTGCCTTTTATACTTCGTAGTCATGTTCCTGTGGACAGATCACTTACCTCTCTTGGCCACAATTTCCATGATTGTACAAAAGGGAGGATAATAGCACCTATCTCTCAGCATTTTTTTTTTGAGAATCAAATGATTCCCCAATAAATATGTGAACAATAGCATTATTTGTAAAGCATTTTGTAAAATTTAAAGTACTCTATAAATGTCAGTTCTTACTAAGATTCTGTTAATTAAAAGCTCTAGGTTGATGTGCTCTCATTTTATTTATCTAATAGAAGCATAGAGCTAGGAGGGAGTCTTAGAAACTCCCTGGCCCATTGGATGAATCAATCCCCTCTACCAATATCCCTGACAACTGGTCATCTAGTCTTCTATTGAACTCTTCAGTGACAGGGTGCTCATTACATGACAAGACAGCCCATTCTATGATTGGGCAGGTCTATCTGTCAGGAAGTTCTGGCTTATGTTGAGCTGAAATCTGCTTCTTGAGTGCCCTCCCTTTCACTGCCCACCCAACATTCCTAGTTCTGTCCTGCTAAGGCTAAGCAGAATTTGGGGCATATCCAGTTGAGAAGAGTCCCCTTTTTTCATTTACAAAGATGACAAACTTTGGGGAAGTGCTCCTTACCAATCTCAAGATGCAACTTCTTTCTATCCAGAGAAGAATTTACATAGTCTTTTTTTTTTTCCTCCACAGAAAAGGGTCGGGAGACAATGGTAATGTGCAAAATAACATCTAAGAAGAAAAGAAAAGAAATGGGAGGGGGAGAGTCAAGAGTTGTTTCCTTTTCCCTTCCTTGTAGCTATTGATTAGAAGCTCCAGGGCTGGCTGCCAGTGACCTCAGTCCTTTTCATAGGACCAAGGGGATTCAGGCAGGGAGCTAAAGTTTGCCTTTAGTCAGTGATCTGTGAATAACTCACAGTCCCTCAATGACGTGAGAGGAGCCTCCGAAGGGAGACAGTGAGTCAGAGGGAAGGAGGCACAGAGATGGCTGCAGCAGCCATTAGCACGTCATTGGTAATCCCAGCGACACCTTGCACATCCGTGGCATTTGTCTCAATGCTCTCGGCTGAAGGCTGCCAGGATGTTTCATTTAAGGGAGGGTGTGTGTGGAGGGGGGGGGGTGGTGGTTAGGGAGAGCTGGAGGGCTGCAGTGGAGCCTTGTAGCCTGCTTTGCTGACCAGCAAGCCTGCAGATCCTGCAGGGCAGGGTGGCAGTGGGGGTGCCTGGTGGGAGAGGGGAGGGTCCAGCTGGAATTCCTAGTATAATTACAGAGCAATTCCTTGAACTCCCAGAGCTGCCGGTCACATGATTTGAGATTAGACATGAAGGAGCAAAACTTTAACCCGAGTTATGTTTCTGCTTGTTGGTATTGTCCTATGCGAGTGGAGGGAGGGTAAAGGTTGAGGAGAGGAGATGAAGGGATGGAAAGAGGGTGGAGGAAAGAGGAAGAGCTAGAAGGAGGAGAGGGAAGGGAAGAATGGGTGGAGGGAGAAAGAGGAAAGAAAGAGGGACAGAGGGAGGAGA
>NW_027185804.1:18200165-18229092 GCF_028583685.1 Petaurus breviceps papuanus
GAAAGAGGGACAGAGGGAGGAGAGGCCATGGAGGAAAGGATGAAAAGACAAAGTGTAAGGGATGAGAGAAGGGAGTGGAGGGAGGAAGGGCTGTAGGGAGGAGATGGAAGGGAAGAATGGGTGGAGGGAGAAAGAGGAAAGGAAAAGGGATAGAGGGAGGAGAGAACAAGGAAGAAAGGATGAAAAGAGGAGAGAGGGGAGGGGAGAGGGAGGGCTGGAGGGAAGAGAGAAAAGGGGAGAAAGGATGGAGGAAGAAAGGGGAAAGAGAAAGAGATAGAGGGAGGAGAGGACAGAGAGGGGAAAGGACAATAGAGGGAGGATGGAAGGAAAGATAGAAGGGAAGAAGGGATGAAGAAAGAAGTGAGAAGGATGAAAAGATGGGGAGGAAAGAGGAGGGTGGGAGGAAGGCGGGGATATAGAGAGGAAAAGGGAGAGGGAAACAGGTTGAGGAGGAAGAAGAAAGGGATGAAGATAGGAGGAGAGAGTGGTGGAAAGAGGAGGGAGGAAGGAATCAGGGAAGGGAAGAAAAGAACCAACTAACTATGGGACCTTTAAATTCTTCCTTCAGAGGATCATGTCCCTGGTACTATGTCTTCCCCACCAGTTAAAAAACAAATCCTGTTAAGGGCACTAAATTGCCAATTTCGTGTATTTCAAAGGCTGGGAATTTGCAAAGGGAGTTAAATATAGTTATTGAACATTTGCCACGTCGATGAACTTCAGAAATGCTAAGAGAACATTTTCATCACCCCCCCCCCCCCCACACACACATACACAGGCAGCATTAGAGATGTGTACAATTAGCCCTGAGTTATCAACCCTGCTAACAGCGGGCTGCTGAGGAGTTCCATGTGCGCCTCCCACCATTCCCAGCTCGTGTGAGTGCCCCACCCTCAGCCCCCAGACTTGTCTGGAGTCACTTAGACAACAGGCTTCTTTCCAAGTCCATTGACTCTCCATTTGGTTTTCACTCCACTTTCTAAGGCATTGGGTGCTCTGTAGCCAATTCCCATAATGTCTTTGTGCTGAGAGACCTATCACCTCCTGCCCTGGTCCTTCTGTTCCACCTAGGCTTCCTTGGTCATAGGATTTTGTCATGTTAGAGCCACAAGGGATCTTGCAGGTCATTGAGGCCAACGTGATCATGTAACCAAAGAAAAAACTGAGATCTGGAGAGGGAAAGGGACTTGCCCCCAGCCCACAGCATGGTCTTTCTCATTTCTTGTGCCTATGTTCCCCCATTAGATTGCCATCTCCTTGGGTGAAGACACCGTTGTCATTTTTATCTCTGTACCCTTCCATCCCTTACCTATGTTCATACCTGGGGTTAGTAGGCACTTAATAAATGCCTATTAAATTAACTTGAACTGGACTTATTTCTCATATTCCTCTTCCTTCCTGGAGTCCCCTCTACCTTCTATCAATTCATGGCCCTTCTTTTGAAACCTTGTTTGATATTGTCTTCTCAAAGAAACCTTCCCAGGCTAGCCCACCACTTCCATTCAATGGATATTAAGGACCTACTATGTGCTAGGCACTGTGCTAGCTGTTGGAGATAGAAAGACCAGCCCCCCCCTCCCCAAACAAACAAAAAACTCCTAGGATTTGATCTCAAGGAGATTGCAAACATTAGGATTGGGGGTGGAGAAATATACCACACATGGATAAAAAACTTCAGAGCATACATCAGCAGCATGTGGCAGTCAAGAAGGGCTTTGTGTAGGAGTGGGCACCACGAGACCCTGTGAGAGCTTGATGGAACTGTTATCAAGTCCCAGCAGTGGCCTCTTACAGACTCTCATAGGTTCCCTCTTCCTTGTGCCATGGTCTGAAGACCGTTGTTCCTGAGGTCCCCGGTGAAGTCCTTTGTTGTAATCCCAGCCCTGTCCCTTCCCAGTCTTGTTGGTCTATGAAGTTCTAGCTTCAATGTACGGTCTGGCCTTGTTCTGAGTTCTGTGCTTAGCACAAATATGTGTAGGTCAGGAGACGTCATTGGACTACCCTGGAACCGTCCCCTTACCCCAAACTCCTTGGGTTTGGGCAGTTAAATCACGAACACTTGCCTTAAACTTGCCAAAACAAAGGGTTTATTGATGCCATCATGGTCTGGCTCATCTCATTCTTCTGCAAATCCCCTTTGTCCCAACAATGGACCCTAGCAAAAGGAGAGCATGTGAAGAGGCTGGATATAAAATAAGATTGGAAGGATGAGTGACGGCCAAATGGGGGAGGACTTGAAATGCCAGACTAAGGAGCTTGTACTTTATTCTAGAGGAAATAGGGATCATGTTCATTTTCTCAGGGCCTTGTAAATACTTGTCACTTGCTTGAGTTCCTAAAGTTTTATTCCTCATGGCTATTTCTCCTAGGCCTCTGATTCCAGATCTAACATTCTTTTTGCTGGGCCATGACATTCCTTCCAGTAACCCTTGTCTGGACTGAGCTCAAGGCCTTAGGCTCTTATAATATCCTTCTTCTGGGTGCTCCTAAAGTTATTAATGTCTTTCCAAAATTAGGTTCCATTTCCTCTGTTCCAACCTCCAGATGTCTGACCAGGACAGAGTATGGAGTCCTTACAATGCTTGATTGTCCTTTTCTCCTTAGTTCCCTTGCTTTGTCTGAAAAAAATTGGTCTGCTGGATTTTTGACCATGTCACTGTCTTAGCTAAGGCCTCATTCCTCAGCTGTCTCTCGCCATATTGCTCCCTACACCCAACCACCTTATACTGTAATGTGACCCGATTAGTTAAGAAACCATCATTGCATATCAAAGTCACCCAGTTTTCTAGTCCTAGCGATTGCTGGGTAATTAACTGTTTGCATTTTCAAGGAACAGAAAAACCCAGAGGACATATGTGTTGTAAGGCAAAGGTTCTTAATACTGGTCTCCTCTCCTAAACATTGCCTGGTCAGATTTGGATCCAAATGTGATTTCCGTGTGGAGATTCATGATGACAAATCTGACAGGTTCTCACTGTAACTCAATCAACTGGACACTAATTCAGCAAATTGGAATGAATTCAAGGAAGAGGCATGACGGCCATTAAGGTTCTGGCCTTTTGAGACAATATTAAAATAATTAACCATGTATGCTGGGCCAAATGGAAAGAGAACAGAGAGACGGGAGGTGCATTCACAGCTACTCTATCAATGGCACTTTTGCTGGACCTTTCAAAGAATGGTTTTGGACATCCTGTGAAGTACAGTAGAATCTGATTCCCTTCCGTTCAGAAAGCACTTCAAAGGACCGATTGCGTCCCAGCAGCCATGTCAGGCGCCTAGAATACAAAGTTAACAAGTGGGTCAGTCCTTTCCTTCAAGAAACGCTGTTTTTATTAGTGAGACAATGTGTGCTTTTAAAATACATACAAAGAAATATGAGCTAAATGTTTGGGGGGGGGAGACATTAGCATCTAGGAGGGGAGATCAGGAATGGTTTCACATAGAAGGTGATGCTGGAGATGAGGATTGAAAGAAGCAGGACGATTAAGATTAGAAGACATTCCAGACCTGGTGTACACAGCCCATGTGAAGGCCCAGAAGGGGGATGCCAGTGCCTACTGATCTCCCTGTCTTGCTTTAAGCCCCAAAGAAAATCCCATCTTCTATGGGAAGTCTTCCCCAACACCTATTGATTCCAGTGCCTTCTCTCTGTTAATTATTCCCTATAGTTTGCTTTGTGTAGATTTATTTGCATTTTGTCTCCCCCGTTGGATTATAAGCTCCTGGAGGGCAGGGACTATCTTTTGCCTCTTTTTGTGTCTCCAGCACCCAGTACAGTACAATGCACAGAAGGCACTTAATACATGTTTGTTAATTGATTAATAAGACCAGAGCTTTCTACCAGTTAGAGCTGTCCAGTAGTAAAATGGGTTATTTAACAGGCAGTGACTTTCTCATTACTGGAGTTGTTTGAACAGAGGTTAGATAGCCACTTGTTCGAAACTTTGTGAAAACAGGTTTCCTCATTGGGGAAAGGTCAGGTCTTTTTACCTCTAGAGGTATCCCATTCTCCTTTGTGGACAGCTTTACTTGTTAGGAAGGTTTTCCTTCTTTCAAGCTGAACCCCATTTTTCTAGTTTAGGATTATGGGACTATAAATTCAGACCTACAAGGGCCTTAGTTCAATGCCTTCATTTTCAGGTTAAAAAAAAAAATAAGACCCAGGAGGATGGACTCTTCTATAGTCACACAGGTAGAAATGGATGAAGCCAGGATTTGAATCCAGGTTCTCTGACTCCAAAGCTGACACCCTATATCAAATCATACAGCTTCCTATGCCTGAGTCACACAAGTAGTAGTCCTAGGCTGAGCTGGCATTCATCCAATTTCAAATCCAGTGCTCTGCTCACCACAATTAACTCCAGGTCTGCCTTCTGGGACCTAGAAGAACAAATTTAACCTTTGATAAATCCTGGCTTGTACTTGTCTATGATAGAAACACGCTGGCTAATAGAAAAAGCCACTTAACCTACCTGTCAGGAGGCCCTTTAGCCTTTAACCTTAGGCTTGGGAATTAAACTTAACTAATAACCAATAAAATGATAATGATTATTTAATAAGAGCTATATTCCTTGGATTCATCTATCATCACACTGCCAAGAAAATCTCATCACAAGGAAATTCATCATCATCCTGGATTTGATCCATTTTGGTACTGACACCTCATGGACACCTTCAGGAGCTTCCCTCCCTCTGACTGGAGGACTGGAAGGTGGAGCAAAAGCTCCCAGAGCCGCCATCTAAAGAGGGCTCCCCACCCAACCATTTCCCAGTACCTTTTCTTGCTGAATTTGACCTTATCAACATACCCCTGAACCCAATACCTTCTCACCTGTCACTTTACAGATACCTTTTGTCCATGTGAGGTAGCACTGCAATGGGTATACGACCAGACTTGAAAGCAAGAAGATGAGTTCAAATGTGGCCTCAGATGCTTAATAGCTGTGTGACTCTGGGTAAGTCACTTAACTCCATTTTCCTCAGTTCCCTTGTCTATAAAATAAGCTGGAGAAAGAAATGGCAACCATTCCAGTATCTTTGCCAAGGAAGCTCCTAATGGGGTCACAAAGAGTCCAATACAACTGAAAAAAAAATGACTAAATGACAGCTTCTCTCCTTAAATTGTAAGTTCCTCAAGGGCAGGAACCGTCTTTTCTTTTTTCAGTTGTATATCCAGTGCTTAGCAAAATGTCTGGCCTTCAGTACTTGTGTTTGTAAATGTTTATTAAATTGAATTAGACTCATTTTACCAAAGACCCCTCCTCACTCTCATGTGCATTGTAAATCTTTATCTTTCCCTTCTTCAGCGGTTCTCCAGAGACGGATGAGCTAACAGAGCGTGCATCTTATTAAGCTTATTGGAGGGAAGGGAGCACCTAAACGAACTGTTGTCTGCAGTTGATATGTTAATAATGATAATACCTTCCAATGCCTCAAACATGTCTAAAGTATTTTGTGATTTAGTAGTAAATCATATATATAACTATAACACATTAAATATATCACTTTATAGTTTGCAAAGAGATTCACTTGCTTTATTTCATTTAATCTTCACAACAACCCTTGTTATGTAGATGATGCTATTGTCTCCATTTTACAGACAAGGAAACTGAGTCTTTGAGTGGTTAAGTGACCTGGTTATATAGTAAATATTTGAAGAAGCATTTGAACCCAGGTCCTCCTGACTCCAAGTCTAGCTCTCTATCTTTTTTTGTTATTTTAGAAAAAAAAGTCTTAAAAAAATCAATTACAAAGCATTTTTTCCTCCTTATTCTCTCCTTCCCCCACCAACATACAAACTGGGAAGGAAGGAAGGAAGGAAGGAAGGAAGGAAGGAAGGAAGGAAGGAAGGAAGGAAGGAAGGAAGGAAGGGAGGGAGGGAGGGAAGAAGAAAAGTAGAAAGGCAGAAAAGTGGGAAGGAAGAAGAGGAGGAAGGAAAAAAAGAATGAAAGGAGTGAGAATAAAGGAAGGTAGGAAAGAAGGAGGGAAGGAAGGAAAGAAAGGAAGAAGGAAGAATTGGAAGGAAGGTGTTGTTTGCTGTTTATCCTTTCTTCTGGAAGAAGACCAATGACATCTCAAGGATGATGTCTTGACTTGCATGTGAATTGGATTTGTGAGGCAGAGCTGTGCAAAGTCATCAGCCTCACTTTCTCCTCTAGAGTCATTGGAGTCCAGTGGCAAGACATAAGTCAAGATGACTGGCGAAGGTCCAAGATGCAGTGGTAGAGCTTGGTCTTTTTAAACTATGGTCTTTCCCTGGTCCCAGTTTGAAAGGAAGGTATGAAGAAAGGTAAGGGGAAGGAAGGAAAGATGAAAGGAAGGAAGAAAGGAAGTAAAGAAGAACCCTTGTATCACATAAGCACAGTAAAGCAAAATAAGACATTTCCACATTGGTCAAATCTAAAAATGCATTTCTTGTTCCATACATTAGCCCAACATCTCCATGCCATAGGGGGCCAGCTTTCTTTCTCAGTTCTCTGGCATCATGGATGACACTTGCAATGACTCACAAACTGCTTTCTGTAATGTTAATGGGATAACAAGATCTTCCCCACCCATTAAGTGGCCTCACATGGAGCCCATTGTAGGAGGGACTTGCTTAAGGAGGAGCTTGCTTAGGGGGAGGCTTTCTTGTAGGAAGGCTTCCACACCTTTTGGTACTAAGTGGATTAGACACTGAGTCATGAGGGTTGTGATGTGTTCTGGCTCTAAGAAGTGTATATATACTCTGAGTTGGTATTTTGCTTTGGGGGTTTGTGTATGAGAAAGATCTTTTGATTTCTGCTGCTGCTGCTACTTCTACTACTGCTACTACTACTTCTATTACTACTTTTGCTGCTGCTATTACTACTCCTACTCTTACATCTACTAATACTACTACTAATACTACTACTTATACTATTACTAGCACTATACTGCTACTATTACTATTGCTACTACTACTGCTGTTATTACTTCTATTACTGCTGCTACTACTATTACTACTATTGCTACTACTACTGCTGCTACTATTACTACTGCTATTACTATTGCTACTGCTGCTACTGCTACTACTACTACTACTACTACTAACACTACTTCTACTACCAGTACTAGTATCTATTCAGGTAAACTGCCCCTCCTGAGGAGCTGAGGAGTCCCAAGGGCTCAGCTCACAGCTTGAAGCCACAATTGAGTTAATTATGTCAATAACCATTCTTGCTTGGGGTTGCTGTCAGGGCTTGAAAAAGTTCCACCCTCTTCCTTCTTTTCTCTCTTTTCTCTGTCCTTTTCCATCAGCCCAAATGGTACCTCAACACCTCAGGAGCTGAGGACTGAAAAATAGCAGTGAAATTGCTGTTATTTGCCGACTGCTGAACAGCCTTTAAAAGGATAAGTAAGCCTATAAAGGAAAATATAGCTAAGCCATTTCCCTTAGATCTTCCCAAATTACTTGTGGCTCAGCATAACATTAGAAGAAAAAAAAATAACAGAGGCGTCCAATGCGCTGAACTTTGAAATAGAGCCTTGAATTGTCTGGGGTCAGGGAAGTCAAATACTGTTCTTGTCTGGAAGCATTCAGTGTTTCTCCAGACAGGGCCGATGTTGGGCACCAAATTACACTGGAAAATGGCAGTTGCGTGGCCCTCCCCACCAACTTTACAAGGGATGGCTACTTTTTTTGTCTCTCTTTTGTAAAAGCATTTTGTCAGGCACATGAGTATATGTCTGCATATATATTTATATATGAGACTATATATATAGGCATGAGTGTATCCAAAGCAGCTACAGTGAGTTGTGTTGCGTGGATGAGTGGGAGGTGATACAGGACTGTGCTATTAGTGAGCGGAGGTAGGAGGTGGCTAGGCCTGATGGGCAGGGGAATGAGGTAATTACAGTATGTACTGTATCCAGGTATTTTTAGATGACACCAGAAAAAGGAGATGTTCATGGATGGTGATGGTCTTTTTGTTTTCTAGAGCATTCTGAATCGTAAGAATACAAAAGTTACTATTCTCAAAAACTCCAAGGTCCACCCATCCCAGTAATCTGTCTGACTAAGGCACCAAAGTCCCACTTAAAGGTTAAACACACTTCCTCCCCAAATATCCAAGAAATGGTTAGATGACTGCCGTTGGGCTGTGGAGTATGGTGGGAATGGAATTCTTGTTCAGGTATGGGTTAGGCTTGAAGGCCTCTGAGGCCCCTTCCATCTCTGAGACTTTGTGATTGTGGTTTCCCTTGATTTAGCTTAATTCATTAAGAATTTATTAAATAGCCATCCCATCGTGAACATTTTATCCATTAATTTATTTAAGCCTCTTGGTAAACCCTATTTCATTTATTCTGTTGACCCAAATTTACTCTTTCAAGCTTTGAGGCATTGGCCCCTTCCCAGATGACAGAATTCCATGAATAATGTACTTTGTGTTATTTTATTATTATTATTAAAATTCTATACCCAAGAAACACCAAATAAAAAAAAATGATGCAGTTTCATCCATTGTCCATGTCCTCAATATATCCCCAGCACTGCCCTCCCCCTGTAGATTATAAGCATGTTGAGGATAAGACTGTTTTTCATTTTGGCTTATCTCCAATGTGTGGCCCAATGCCTTACCTGGTAGGTAAATTCTTGTCAGTTTGAGCTTCAAGTTTTTCCTTTCCATGAACTTACCAGTTTTAGTTTGTGCCTTTATAAATACATCTACATAAGACTTATTATTTTTATTTTATTCTATATTCTGTTCTATCCTAATATTTATTTATGTTTTTTGGTCCAGATCAGTAATTTCATTGGTATAGGGAAAGTATATTAATAGCTAACTTGATATGGCATTTTAGGGTTTGAATAGTGCTTTACATATATTATTTCATTTGATGCTTATAACAACCTTGGAAGATATATGTGATTATTATCCTCATTTTACAGATGAGGACACTGAGGTTAAGCCATTTGACTTGGGTCATACAGTTTATAAGTGTTTAAGGGAGGATTCAAACTTGGGTCTTGCTGATACAAAGTCTAGCACTCTAATGGGCTGCCTCTAGAAAGGAAACCTCCACTCATGTAGAATGGTAATGGTGTATAAATCGTTCTGTCATTTAGTGGTTTAGAGAACTTCATAAAGTGACTTGCCCAAAGTGACACAGCCAGTATATGGAAAGTTGGATCTTGACTCGAGGCTAGCTTCCTAGCCAACATACCACGCTTCCCTTCTAACTGTTACTTTATAGAAATAGGATAATGTAGATAATAACAAGTGTCTTGTAGGAAGGTTGCTGTGGAAACGAACTCCAAGGATGTCCGGGTGAGGCAGGTGCCCCTGGTGCCGAGGCCAGCCCCTCTCACTAATGGTGCTCCTTAGTCGAGCTCCAGGACTCCCAACAGCCACGAGAGAAGGGGTGGGATGAAAAGTGACTAAACACTTCCACTGATCATAATGGTCCTGAATTTTAACTCCTGGTTTCTTTTGCTAACATGTTTTTGTTTCCTCCTCTCCCTGGGCCCTGATTCCTTCCTCCTTTTGTCCTTCATAATTCACTTAACTTCCTGTTTCAGTAAATATAATAAGACGCTCTAATTCTGATGATGCCCAGATCCTGTGTGGGCCCCAAGGACTGAGAATACTGCCCCTTTAAGAAAGCTCAGGTGACATGACCAGCTCTCATAGGTCTGCTAGGAAAGGAGATTTCTGCTGAGGACAGAATGTGATTCTGAGATGGTTCTGCTCCTGACTTGATCTTACTGGCTCCTACCTCTTGGCTTATCTCCATAGTTTGTCATCATCCCAGACCTTCGACCTGCCCAAAGTCCTGTGGATTTGACCTGAACTGTACCCCTAACTCCTACTGTTGCTGTCTCCAATGATGTGTACCACCTGGCTGTCTGACTCAGGCTGGCGGGATGTTACACCTGAAAGGGACCATAGAGGTCAATGATGCTCATTGAAACATATTTTGTCCACCACATGGTCCAGCTTCCTTTCTTCCTTCTTTCCTTTCTTATCCTTTTCCCCTTTCTCATTCTTTTTATTTTCTGATTCCATAAGGGGCACCATGAACATCAGAAAGGAATATGGAATCAGAAGGCCTGAATTCAAATCCTGGCCCAGATACCTATAGTCAATGTGACTTTGGACAAGTCATTTCATCTCTCAGCCTTGGTTTTCTTGTTTGTAAAATGGACGTGGGGGTATGTGTTGGATTAGATAACACCCAAGGTCTCATCCAGGTTCAACCCATGATCTTATAATCCTAGGGACAGACTTTGCAAGGGAACAAAATGAAGCTGAGAAGGGGAAGGTACTTACTTACCCAAGACGACCCAGATAAATGGCAGTTAGATCTTGACACCAGGCATCCTGATACCCAGGTCAAGGCTCCGCTTGGACGCCTTTCCTCCCTTTTGAACTTGTTCTCTGTGTGTCATTTTGTGTCTCTTTCCTGTTGGTCCTGGCATTCAATATTGCAACAATTCCTGCATGATGCTGACCTGTTCTGTTTGCTGACCCAACACCGGCTAACCTGGAATGAGAGCTTCAGAACTGGAAGGACCACTTTTATGCATACCATCAAACGCATCTCTCAGTGATTAGAGATCATTTTTTTGAAAGCCGGTACCCATGTTTGTTAGTAATGTTTTGATAAAAAACCAATAATCCATCCATTAATCAACAAGCATTTATTAAGCACCAACTGTACTACATGCCAGGTACTATGTTAGGGGCCAGAGAATAATATAAGACAGCATGAACTAGTAGATGGAAAACTGTCCTCTTAGTCAGGAATACCTGGGCTGAAGTCTTATCTCTGACACATATGTCCCTGAGTTAAGGTTAAGTTACTTAGCTTCTTGGGCAGCTAGATGGAACATTGGGTGAAGCACAGGGTCTGGAATCAATAAGACCTGAGCTCAAATTTGATCTCAGAGACTTACTATCTGCATGACCCTGGGCAAGTCCCTTGATCCTGTCTGCCCCAGTTTCCTCATCTGTCAAATGAGCTGGAGAAGGAAATGGCCAACCATTCCAGTATCTTTGCCAATAAAATCCCAAATGAGACCACAGAGAGTCAGATACAAATGAACAATGACTCAACAACAGCAACTTTACCTCTTAGACAACCCCCTAAAAACTACTAATTACAGAGAAGGTACCTATTATCAATGGTAGAAGGAGTTTCTTTATTAGGAGTTCCTTACACCAATAAAATAGGAAAATGTAAATAAATAACCCAACCATCACCCCGCCTCTTTGAACACATCACATCACCTCTTTGAAAATGAAAGGCCAGCAGGAACAACCATCCAGCCATTGCATCTTAAAGTTTACACAACCTTTAAATCTGAAGTGTAACCGAAAACTATAATACCATTCGTTATTTTAAGTATTCTTATTATGTTTTGCATTTCTTTAGGGTTTTAAGATTTACAAAGCATTTTACATATATTGTCTCATTTGAGCCTTACATCTGCCCCATTTTCTAGATGTAAAAAACAGTCACACAAAGAGAGAAGTGATTTGCCCAAGGCTGTACATCTGGTAAAGGCTAGAGGAGGAATCTGAACTGAACATAGGTTTCTTTATTCCCAGATGAATGCTCTACCCCCTCCATCCCCCTTCTCTTCTAGGCTGCCTACTTTCGGCCCATATTTCTTTTTGGGGCCTATAAGATAATAAAAAGTGATTCCAGTATCTCACTTACCCTGACCAATCTGCCTTTTCCTGTGCAGATATAAAAAGCCTTGTTTGTAATACCCTTCTAAACCATTCCTATTGCCAATCCAGGAGTCAGACGTGTCCACGTTCTTCTAGAAGCCAGTGAAATTTTATCTCTGGAGTTTTTGATTCAGAGAACTTTTTATGTTGCCTTTTAATTTGTACCATTTACCTGGAAGTGTGCCAAGAATGTCTTGGGTCTATTTTAAGATATATATTTTCTCATTGTCATTTTTATCATCATCATCATCATTACCTTTTGTTTCTACATCACATTAATTTTCCAGTGTTCAGTCAGTCAGTCAAGCAGCTCTTATTTAATGTCAGACACTATCCTCCCCAGCCTCCTCCTCTGGGAGAACTGTCTGTCATGTTACATAATAAAAACAAAAGAGGGAAAAAAAGCGGGTCAGTAAAAACTAACCAACATGTCAAGCAAGTCCGATAAATTTTATACTACATTGTATGCAGTATTTTATACTCATAGCACCTATGTCTGTAAAGGAGGGAGAAAGGTACATTCTCACATCCTCCTTTGGTCACTTCAATTTCAAGGAATTCATTTTCACTTTTATTATTGTTCTTTCCATTTGTTGTCACTGAATGTTTATTATTTTCCTGATTCTACCGTGTCAGTCCATTTACGTCTTCCTTTTTTCCTTATTTCTTACAGCAAATAATATCCCCTTATATTCATGTACCGTCGCTTCTTTAACCATTCCCCAATTGTTGAGCATCGGTTTTTTTAATTCTTTGCTAATACAAAAAGCTCTACTAGTAGTAAATATCTAGGACATTTTCTTTTGTCATTGCTGCTTCTATTTGCTTTGTGTGGCATCAGTTTAAATGAATCTTTTCATGGTTCTCTGCATTTTCATAATGTTTTTTTTCTTGTAGCACTGTGATATTCCCATATATTTGTGTACCATTAGTTGCCTAGCTGTTCCTTTTGGGAACATTTTAAATGGAATCCATCATAGAACAATATTGTAAAAGGTCAGTTGTTTACTGTTCAACTACTAGGGTCTAGAACTAAAAGGGACAATTGCTGAGTCTGATTCATGGTGATGGTGGGAATGTGTTGTGTGCCAGATGAGCAGCTATGGGGTGCAGCTGATTTTCATAATTACCTTTGGTAGCTAGGTGCTTGGCTCATGTTTCTAGGATTGTAAATACTGTCAGGACCCACCAGTTTGGGTCATTTATATTCCTATTTCCTGGGGTGGACTTATGTTACCTATTTCTTATTACTCTCTTATTTTTTTTAAAATTTTTGCTTTTTGGAGGGCAATTGGGGTTAAGCGACTTGCCCAGGTTTTTTTATGTTAGGTGTCTGAGGCTGGATTTGAACTCAGGTACTCCTGACTCCAGGAACAGTGCTCTATTCACTGCACCACCTAGTGACCCTCTTATGACTGTTCTTT
Organism: Petaurus breviceps papuanus; assembly: GCF_028583685.1. Lineage (NCBI taxonomy): Eukaryota > Metazoa > Chordata > Mammalia > Diprotodontia > Petauridae > Petaurus > Petaurus breviceps. The sequence continues at coordinate 18,213,292 of NW_027185804.1, forward strand.
AGGAGTCTGGAGGCTGCCCTATCCAAAGGTTGGGGCCAGCTTCTTCCTCACCTGTTTTAGACCTGGAAGCAACAGTTTCCTTAAGCCCACCTCAGAGCACTAGAGAAAGGGTGGAACAAAAATAGCAATCTATTAATCTATGCTCAGGTCCTGAGGATCTTTGTGTGGAGCTATGAAGACCCAGGGCCAGTGGCTGGAGCATTGGTCCTGGAGGACCAGGAAAACTGAAGTTCAAAGCCACCCTCAGACCCTCAGTAGCTCTGTGACCTTGGGCAAGTCACTTAACTTCTGATGATTGCCTCACTTTCCTGAACAATAAAATCAGGATAATAATAGCACCACTCCTCCCCCCCCCCCCACAAACAGGGTTGTTGTGAGGATCAAATGAAATAAATAATTTATAGATGTCTGACATATAATAGGCACTAGATAAACGGTAGCTGTTATTGTTGCTGTTATGTCCCCATTTATAAATAATGGGAGGGAGAAAGGGATGATAAACAGTTTGTTCCAAATCACCTAAATCCCCAGGGACCAGCTCCAATTTACAGGTCTGCTATGTTCTTTCTGTTGGAGACAGCTGGGTGTCAAAGATGTTGGGGTTCTGGGGTTGGAGTCAAAAGCCCTAAGTTCAAATCCAGTCTCAGACACTTACTAGCCGTGGGTGACTCTGGATAAGTCACTTATCCCATATTTGCCTCAGTTTCCTCATATATAAAATGGAGATAAGAATAGCACTTTCCTCCCAGAGTTATTATAGGGATAAAATGATGTCATATTTGTAAAATGCTTTGCAATTATTAAAGAGCTATAAAAATGTATTTATTATTATTATCTGGATGCATTGCCTTCTTTGAAAATGAGAGTTAAGGTTAAAACGACATTATGAGTTATCGGGCTGCTGATTGTTTTCCATTCATTTATTCAAAGGCTCTTTATGGAGCCCGTATACTGTAGGGGAGAGGAGTTACATGGCAGAGACAAGATACGCACTAGGTTTGTTCCCAAGAAGTAGATGATCTAGGAGAGGGGTTACAAGTGGGAAAAAAAAAACAACCTAAAAAACTCATGAAAAATTGAATTTGAGAGTTGGGCCAGAGGAATAACCTGTTCTGTTATTCAGACTCCTTTGTGTTCTTCTTGGTTTCTTATCACTTACTTTAAAGATCATTTTGTATTTCTTCCTTGCTCTGTAAATCTTTCCATGGCTGTTGGCGAAAAGTAATAGAATCCTGACCTTCTAAGAGCCATGTGGATAATCACTCCCTGGCCTGGATGTGTGTTTTTCTGCCGTAGCCTGAAGCAAGCCAAGCACCCTCCCCTTTGTCCTGATGACAAGTTCTTATTGTCTTTGAGTGGCCTTAAGGAACACTTGGAAGTGTTGTTGGGCTATTAGTGGGAAGGAACTGATTAGTATGAATTTCTTGTAGAGTCATTTTTCAGTCCTGTCTGACTCTTCATGACCCCAGGTGGGGTTTTTTGGCAAAGATATCCGAGTGGTTTGCCATTTCCTTCTCCCACTCATTTTACAGATGAGGAAACTGAGGCAAACGGGGTTCAGTGACTTGCCCAGGGTCACACAGCTAATAAGAATCTGAGGCCAGATTTGACCTTATGAAGCTGTCTTTCTTCTGATTCCAAGCACTGTATCTACAGCACCACCCAGCTCCCCTAGCATCAATCACCCCAAAACAAGAGGGTGGTGAAAAGAATCAGCCTGTGATTGCCCTGGTAAAGGGAACTTAGGCATTAGAAAACTGGCAAGGTAAGCACCCTCTCCATAATGCATGGTCTTAGAGAGCTGCTTTAAGCAGATTTATTGAACACTTGACCCACAACACTCCAGAGTGCACAGAACCAGATTAAAATGTAACTGGGAAATATTTGTTTTAAAAAAACACAATGAAGCATAGATTTTAGGATACATTTATATATTTAGAATTTATTTTAGAACAAAACCAATATGTAGCTAGGCAGCAGGGATCCGTATGTACAAAGTATTGTCATTTTTCAGTTTTGTCTGATTCCTCATGACCCCTTTTGGGGTTTTCTTGGCAGAGATACTGCAGTGGTTTGCCATTTCCTCCTCTAGTTCATTTTACATATGAGGAAACTGAGGCAAGCAGACTTGCCCAGGGTCACACAGCTAGTCAATATCTGAGGTAAGATTTGAACTCAGGGGGAGTTCAGTCTTCCTGATTCCAAGCCCAGTGCTCTGTGCACTATGGCACCATCTGGGTGCCCCACTTATGGGGCAACTGCCCTTGGTTTCTGTTGGAGTTTGACACCACCAGCCTAGAGTGCTGAGAAGCTGAGGAATTTTCTAAGAGTCACACAGCTGCTGTGTGTGAGAGGTGGCACTTGTTTCTAGGTCTTCCTGGTTCCATTGCTGGCCCTTTATCCCCTATGTGAAAGTGGCTCCCCAGATCATAACATTGTAAAAGTGTTCACCAATATTTAAATTCTCAATTAAAAAAATTGATTTGATTTTTATGTCCAAATTCTCTCCTCCTTTACTGTAACTCATTACAAATAAGCTCAATTTTTAAACAACAAAACCTTCACCCATCAATTATATAATAAGTAGTTTTAGTAAGTTATTTTTAAGTTTAAGTGAAGGATAACACAAAAGGTCATGGAGGTCTGTATGGAGCCAGGAGCCTGTGTCTGTCTCTGGGATCCTAGACCCCCGATCTGTAACTAGGGTGGGGCAACTAGGACTTTTTCTGGGAGGGAAAATATAGAATGCCCTGACCCTGATTCTCCATCTTCTTGGACCCAATCTTATATGGCCAGAGGCACTCTTCTAGGTGCATTTAGGTGAGGACATAAAGGAGTTTAGAAAACCTAAGGTGTCCTGGGCATGTTGCCTTAGAGACTACCTAATTTAACTCCATTTTTCAGATAAGGAAACTGAGGCCCGTCGAGTTTAAGCGTTGTTATTTTCCAAAGCTACATGGATAATAAATGGCAGAACCTGGATTTAAACTCCATTCCTCTAGGTCTAAATCTGACACTCTGTTATACCCTTGTGCTGCCCTGGTAAACCAAGGGACAAGAATAAGAAGAAAAGGAGAGAGAATATCCTGAGACTAACTGTTTAGAACAGAGGCACAAGGAAGTCAGACAGTCATTTACTGGGCCCAATTATAGTGCCCTGGGACACCCTCCACCTCCCAGGGTGCTCTGGACCTAGAATACACTCTTCCACAAGTACCCCAGTATTAGGGGAGAGAGTAATCACATGGAGGGAACCCACGGAGACATGAAGTATAGATAGGTTGAAATTTTGACCATCTCTCTTGTTTCTGGCTCAGTTGAAATCTTTGGCTTTTTCTTACTATAGGAAGAATAGCTTCTTTGATGAATACTCTCTCAACTTAAAGCCTATAGGCTTTTTCAGACTGACTTTTTTTTCTTTAAGAAAAAGGCCAAACCTTTGCCTGATTATCTATAGGTCTGGATTTTTCCTGTCTTGTTCCCTTAGATCCTTAATTATGAAGCCTCTTGCCTCCCTGGCAGGAGATTCTTAGCCTCAAGAGCCAACCTCATTAGAACAAAATTTAGCATCCTCCCAAATAGTTAAAGCCTTTGGATTTTTCTTCCTCCTGTCCTGGGTGGACTCAGTGAGGTGCTGGGGCTCAGAGCCCTCTGGAAGAGACCTTAGCCTATGTGAGCATTTATGGTGAGCATTCTGTAGATCTTCCAATCTTAGTCTCTGAAGGCTAGTTTATAATCTGGGTAGTGTATTTGCCCAGTAACTACCCAACTGCTCTGAAATTAAGAGTTCTCTACCTTTCAAACCTTAGGGCTCTTCTATTTTCACCAGTATGTAAATAAATCTGGGCACAGTTGCTTCTAAGCTGTGTGACCCTGGGCAAGTCACTTTAACCCTATTTGCCTCAGTTTCCTCATCTGCAAAATGAGCTGGTGAAGGAAATGGCAAACCACTCCAGTTTCTAAGTCAAGAAAACCCCAAAATGGGTCTGATGAGGGACAGAATCCCAATAGGTTCAGCAGGAACTCTGATCTTATCCAAGACCAGGAAACCTGCAATGGTGTCTGGGAAGAATTCAGCTCAGCCTAGCTTGGAGTTAGAGTTGAGAAAGTTTATTTTTATGCCTTTACAGCAGGCAAGAGACCTTAGGGGACCTGCGAGTGAGAGGGGTACATGCTTTTACTTTTAAAGGGTAGGACTGCCATTGTCAGGGCTGACCAGAAGGAAGGGACCTCAGTGCATAGATAAAGGTTAGAGCTGACAGAGAGGAACTTGTGACTTTAGTGCATAGATAGTTTAGATGAGATTTGGGCCAGACCAGAGGAGACATGAGGCAAGGACAAAGGAGTATTTGGGTTAGGCCGGAGGAGATGTGAAGAGATTAAGTAAGAACAAAGGAGTCATAAGGTGTTGCCTAGGCCTAGTTGGGATGGGGGGAAGGGGCAGAGCCCAAGGCTAGGAAAGGGATTTCACAGATTACAATTTTACAATACAAATTGCAGTTACAACTGCACAGACTGGTTTTACAGATTGGTTCCACAAATTGACCTAGACCCTAGGTAGCCCATCATTCCCCCCTTAAACAGATGATACCCGAATTCATTTGGGGGCACAGGATGATGTTCTCAGCTTCCCAAGCTACATCCCGCTGGGGAGGGGCGTAGAGCTGTCCCTGACTCTCAGGGTATCATCATTCGAGGGGTGGGGTCTGTGGCCAATGTCCGGAATTTGGCCCATGCCAGGTCCAAGGGGTGATGGGTAGCGACTTCGGGCAATGGTTGGTACTAGCCTGCGCAATCATCTGCAAATGGAATGCACTGAGCCTACAAGAGACAAACTTAACAAGGAGGTTAAGCAGACAAGGACCAAAAAGAAGTATAATGACTATGATTAGGAGTGGGACCAAGAAAGGGGCCAGTGTAGGGAAAAGCCAGGACCACCATGAGGAAGAGAAGGAACCTGGTGCACTAAGGGTTTCCATCCAATTGGCCTTTTCCAGTCCTAAAGGTAAAGGCACACAAGATATCAGAGGGAAGAAAGAGAAGAATTAAAAGTAACATTGCTAGGGCAAATGGTAATTACAAAGAGGCTAACACGTGAAAGGAGAAGGACGCATATGATTTCACCTCCTTCTGTCCATCTTCTCATTAGAGTTTCTCCGGAACAGCAGTTTAAGATCATCTATAGGATCACAGGAATTCTCCGGAGGTCCTGGAGGGGAGGCAAAAGGTGACAGTGGTTTAATTCTAGAATTATGGGTCCAGTTAGGGAGGCCTTTGAGCTTCACTGCAGTGGGAGTGGTAAGAATAACTCAGTAGGGTCCCTTCCAAGTGGCCTCTAACTGCTCTCCCTTTGGTTCCACAAATTGACCTAGACCCCAGGTACCCCATCAGGTCCAAATGACCAAATGTAAATAAATGGGTGGGAAAAACCAAGAAAAACACTGAAGCTTGAGGGGCAAGGTTGCTGTTTTTTTAGGCTTGCTCGATCACATTCCTATCCTTTCATATGCAGATGTGGCCAAAGTCTGAAAAAGGATTGGGAATATCCCTTACACTAAAAATCTAATCTCTCCTTTCCTTTTAAAAACTGAGTCCTGGATCTGCCCAGATTGATCTCCCCCTACTCCTCAAGTCAGAGTGAACAACTACTTTCAATTGCTTCCCCTCTCTCCCAGTCCCTCCCCCCACGAACTTCATTAGAGAATAAGTTTTCAGAAACAAACTATCATATTACTTTATGTCTATGGGCTCCTTGAGTTAGATGGTCCTTTAAGACAATTGGCTCCATAGGGGTTAATATCCAGCACCTTTGCCATGGAGGTCAGAAAGACAAAACTTTTGAAATTCAGGCATTGACATTTAGAGTCTAGGAAATTTACTTTCTTAGAGCTAATTTTTTTGGAGGCATGACCTGAGATTTCCCTGTAGAGGAAACTCCTTCCTCCAAAGCTGATCTGGGCCAACACTGCAATTTATAGAGTATCCTGGCAGCACTAGGAGGTCAAATGACTTGCCCTGGGTCAAGTAGCTTCTTACAAATATAACTCTTTACAGATGAGGTACCACAGAGACTGTACTGAGAAATTCTTAACATAAAGTTTACTGATGCTTTTGTTTCTATATCACAGTTATTTATGTACATATGTCCTCCATTCTATCATGCCTTTGTAACAGAACAGCAGTGTAATGAAACCAACTTACTTACTGGCATTGATATCGATGGTATCTGAGAACCTATCCAACATTCAAGACTCATTATCCATCAAATTTCTATCAAAAGGAAAAATCTCCCCATTTGCTCTTTGGATCCAAGATCAGTTATAATAATTACCTCTGAATCAGCTTGGGTTTACTGTCTGAGAGACCCTTGTGCAAAGGAGAGATGTTCAGACAGGAACAACTGTGCTAAAAATGTTGTTTAGACAAAAGTGACTTTTTACAAGTTGACATTTTTATGGTCTTTTAAGCTCTTCAGTGCTGTTTCTTCACAATGAAAGTACTGCAAATACTGTTACCCTTTTATGGGTGAAGAAACTAAGTCTATGACAGACTAAGTCACTTGCCCAAAGATACACACTAAGTAATGGAGTTGGGTCTTGAACTCATGCTTTCAGACTCCAAGATCTGATTCATTTCACTATATTATATTGTTTGCTCTATGGAATAAAACTGTCCTCTTAACTGGTTCCCAGGAACTTGGGGTTGCTGCAGCCTAAGGCAACTCACCTAGAAGCAGCCTCTGTTTCTGGGGCCATATGGATAAGGTAGATGTCCTTCTCTCTAGGATTCATCATATATCCTCTGGGTTTATAGTTTGTCATCCCAATGATTATTATTCTTAAGTCTTTCAAAGTTGCCTGTCTTTACAGTATTATTAATGTACACATTGTTTTCCTGGTTCTGCTCACTTTACTGTGCATCAGTTCATAGTCTTTCCAGATTTCTCTTTAGCTAATCCTTTTATCATTTCTTATAGAACAAAGTGTTCTATTACCAAACATAAACCATACTTTATTTTGTCATTCTCTAGATAATGGTGTATCAGCAATGCCATATTCACAATGCCTATGGAAATTACAGATATGCTGATATAATTATCCATCACAAAATACATCATGCTTGCCATATAGGGGAATAAGCTAGAAAATTTATTAAAATACCAAAAGACTGAGTCCCAAAACCAGAAAGTGAAAGCCATCAGAGTAGTTATGAAATTGGCACAGGTAGATAAAGTAGAAAGCACCCACATTCTCAAGCCTTTAAAACAGAACAGGCTACCTCAGGCAAAGATCCTCCTCTCCCTACTCACAGCAACCACCCAGCGTCCAGGAAGCGTGCTCCCAGCAGCTCCAGGCCCCTGGCAGTCCTCAGCAGGAGTCCTTAGCAGAAATTCTGGCTGACTCAAAAAGAGCTTCGCGCTGCTGCCGCCTCTGCTGCTGCTGCTGCCACCGTCGCCACCACTGCTAGCCACTGCAGGAACTCTAGTTTGGCTTCCGCTTCCTCTTGCTCCGCCCCTTCCTGCTACATCAGCAAGTCCAATGGGGCATGGAAGATCTTTAAATCCCATAACCCTTACAAATGGTAACATTATCAGTCTTTCATGGGAAGGACAATCAACTAGGAAAGCTATAGGGCTGCTGAGATTAGAGACTGGCCCTGACTTGGTTAAGACATTAGGAATCCAAAGTCTATGATGAAAATTGATACCACGCTAACCTTTATCCAGATTTAAGTTTGAGTATTACATGTGTGACTCTTGTTTTATAGCCATTACTAGATGGGCCAGTATGATGGAAAAACCAACCAAACAACCAACCCAGCCAAAGCCTGGAACAATGAGAAGATAGAATCAGAACTTCTATGGGTGAAAGGCAAATATTGCTTCTAGTCTACTAACTATAGCTGCATTTAAGACCCTTATCTTTGTTAGGGATATTGTAGAGAGTAGTTCTGTTCAGGTACAGGGTGGACCAGGTGGCCTCTGAGGTCCTTTTGCCTCTGGCATTCTGATTCTTTGTTTGAAGGAGGGTCTGATGGCATTTGCACATGTAACCTTTAGGTGAACTGGATACATGTCCTTCATCAAAAAGTTATTGAGCATCTCCTATGCCATCTTCCAATCAGCTGTCAAATCAGTCTTCCTGTAGCTTGTCTGACCATATCACCCCACTATTTAAGAAACTCCTATGGCTTACTATTACTTCCAAGGACTAAATATAAAATAATCTGCCTGGTTTTAAAAGTTCTTCATAACCTGCCACTTTCTTATTTTCCAGTCTTCTTAGACCTTATACCTCTCCAACTCTCTACCTTCCCATGTCTCCATGTACTCTGTGATCCAGTGACACTGGCCTCCCCACTGTTCCTAGAATGCAACACTCCCATCTCCTGATTATGTGCATCTCCCCTGGTTGTTCTCTAGGCCTGGGATTCTCTCCACTAATTTCCAAATCCCACCTTCTCTGCCTAAGAAAGGCCTAGGTAAAAATACCATTTTTTACAAAAGGGCTTCCCCTCTCACCCTTAATGCTAGTGCCTTCCCTCTGGGGAGTTTCTTCAATCTATTCTGTATAGCTCTTGTTTGTACATAGTTGTTTACATGTTGTCTTTCCCATTAGCCTGTGAGCTCCTTGAAGGCAGGGACTGCTTTTGCCTTTCTTTGTATGTCCAGTGCTTACCTGGTTCCCTTTACATTCCCTTTCCTGTTACTCTGATCCTATCACTTACTGTATCATCAAAGGTTTGTCTTTCTACTAAACTTATTCCCTACTCCAGGGCAGGGACCAATCACAACCACAGCCAAGTTGACAACCATTTACTCAGTGTTTACTGTATCCCGAGCACTGCAAATATAAAGAACAAAACCGATCCCTTCCCAAAGGAACTTATTTCCATAAGGCCAAATATTAGGTACATGTGTGACTTTATATAAGTTTACATGGAATATGAGTACAATAAGCTCAACATAATTTCGCGGAGGAGTAACTAGCAGTTGGATGATCAGGAAAGTCTTCTTGTATGTAGTGGCATTGGAGCTGAGTTTTGTCAGAGACTAGGGATCCTAATAAGCAGAGGTGAGAAGGGAGGGCACACCAGACAGGGAAGACAGCTTATGCAAAGATATGGTGGCTGGAAATACATTCTCCACAGACCCTCGACTTTTAGAGAGCCATTCCAGGTAAACCTTTGAGTTCTGATACTTTCAGCAACTCCAATTTGACTTGGAAGTACAATTATTCCCCAGGGTCTTCCATTTCACTGGCCACACTGGTCACTGTGAACTTTATCAAACTTGCTTTCAGTACTGTGTTCTAGCATTCGCATTGGTCTAACTGCTGGTTTGTTCTACTTTGGTACCTGCAGGCTGACTCTGTTCTCCTGCCAGCCCTCTCTTATCCCTGGACTATAGCTGCTTTACACTTTGATCTTACTCTAATGCTCTTCCAAAAGCTCACGATGGCCTCCCCATGACTTTGATTATCTCCTTGACCAGTTTTTAGATCCAGCCTGAGTTACTCTGAATTCATCTCTAATGCTTTGTTTGGGAACCTTCTAATTTATTTTTCCTTGCTTAATCTGTTTCCCCCATACTTGCTGCCTTAGCAATCTGATTATTCCTTTCTTGGGTTATGGTGGTTGGCTTATCCATAAGCAACATCAATGATATTTCCTTCTGAAACACATTAATACATCTCACTCCAGATGACTGTTTAAAGTAATGTTTGGAAGCTGCCTCACTGCCTCACAGTTTGAATCCCAGCTTTCTTATTTATTAGCGATGTGGCTATGGACTATGAACAAAATACTTCCCCACTCTGGGCCTCAGTTTCCTCATCTGTTAATGTTGGATTGGCCTCAAAGGAACCACAGAGTGTTTTGAGAGTTATATGATGAATTTATTATACACTTAAAAAGAAAAGCAAAGTCTGTATAATACAGATTCACAGTTTCATTTACAACCTTTTTTTTTCTATGATGCATATGGAAATGCTAATTTTATTTGATGTTTGTTATGTTCAAAATTAAAAAAAAAAATAGGACTGGCCTTGATAGCTTCTAAGATCTTTCCAGCTCTAGCATTCTGTGGTTTTATGATTTTTTTTTGTCCCGACCTATGAGATCATCAGTGTACAGACCTCTCAGTGCAGACTGACAACTTGTCTTTAACTTCTAACTGAGTTGCCTGGGTTATAAGTTATAGGAAGATGAATGACTTGCCCATGGTATCATAGAAAGTGTGTTCATTGGTCCCCTTCAAGGACAAAGGACCACCACTAATGACAACAAGATTTGAAGCCAGGCCTTCCTGTCTGTAAGGCCAGCCCTCTATCCACTCTGCCATTTTGCCTTTAAAAGTTCTATCTATAATTGAAATGATTCTGAGAAGGACTTTTTCTGCCTCATTATCTCTTCCACCAGCTTGCTTGGGAGATGGGAATCTCCATAGTATTCTCTTTCTTGGTTTACTCGTCCCAAAATGCCACTCTTCTCTGTGAGTAATATCACTAGCCATTAAGCTTGGGCTTGGTGGCAATACTGTCAGGGTGGTTTCCAATCCTAAGTAAAGTCTTGTCCAAAGGAGGTCAAACCTAGGGGAGTCACAGAGGGAGAAGAGCAGAGAGGCTGCCAAAGGAAGGGCAGTCCAGGAAATCCTCCCCAAGTAACCAAGGGAAGATTCTGTCAACACAAGAGTCAGTGGCAAGTCGGGACAGGATGTCGGAGAATCTGTCACAGTTGGCTTTCTCAATGCCTTGCCATCTGTTGCCAGGCATACACCACCTGGGGAGGGATGACCTCTTTTAAATGCTCATGCAGCTAGGCTTCCATCAAATTCCTCAGCACAGGAAAGGAGCCCAAGGAAGACGCATAGGAAGGTGTTGTAGGGGTAGGTGAAGAAAGTTTATGGTAGCACTGGGGTACTAAGCATGGTTGGTGAGGTGGAAGAAAAGCCTGGAGTGTGTGTCAAATCATGAATGAAGTAAAAGATGACTGTGTGTTCTAGGGGAAGGAATCCCCAATCAGGGCAGTAGGAACAGAGCAGGAAAGTGAGGAAGAGATAAAGGGCTCCAGCGAGTAAACTGCATCATGAATGAAGTGCGAAATGGCTGCTGAGTCCTAGGCTCCAAGTAAGAAAGATCATTTGAATTTTCAAAGAAGCCATATGATGTCACTTTCTTCCAACATTATGTATACAAGTCACAGCTACTGAAGACACAAAAAAGAAAGTTGTCCCCACCAAAATTCTAGGCAACATCTAGTGATTCAATCTCAAAAATGGATATTATTTTGTCAATGGAAAGGATATTAAGTAAGCATTACCATCTACTTTGCTGTGGTACCCTAAGGGCTATTAGGCTTTTCTGGCTGACTTGCAACTGAAATATCATTATATACATACACATACACATACCTGTGTATGTGTGTGTATAGAAGTGCATATACATATATGTGTATATATGTACCTACATGTATATAAATATGAATCCATCCATCTATCCATCCATCCATTCATCCATCCATCCATCCATCCATCCATCCATATATATATATAGTTTACCCTATTTGAATGAATTCCTTGAGAGCAGGAGCTGTCGTGATTTTCTGTTTCCATCCCTAGTGCTTTGTACATAGTAAGCACTTAATAAAAGCTTTCATCCATCCATTTAAGTATCCAATACAGGGAATTTGCACTTTCTTAAAGTATAATCCCCCTAGAGCAGCAAAATCAAGTTTTCATGTCAGTTGTCTGGTAATCTGGTTTTATAAGTGACAGGGATATTGAGAAAAATAAGTACATTATTGTTAGCTCTGCATGGTTTTCTTTAAGCATGTAAAGCCTAGGCTTGAGCATTCATTGGCTAGGGAGAAAAACCTAACAATTCAGTGGTTAAACTATGTCTAGTAAACAACTGTGTCGTTATCTGACCCTCTTTTGCTGATTAATCTTTTTAAAGTACCATGTTCAGCATTCTACTTCCTGGATTAAGAATTATGAAATCATAGAATTTTCAAGCAGGAATGAATCTTAGTTGTCCTCTAGTCTGACCCTAGACCTCTACAGGCAGAGGTGTCAAATTCAAATCCCCCAAGGGCTTAAAATGTAAATGTGAAGTGTTTAACAAAACAAAAACAAATGCAATACATGGCCAGTTGTTGTTTCTGGGTGTGGTGCTGAGTGTCTGGGCCCGGATTTGATCCGGGTCATCCCGGCACTGGGGCCGGTGCTCTTGCTCGCTGAGCCACCTGGCCAAAGTTGAACTATTAACATTCCTACATGGAAAAACAATAATTGTAACTTATGAAACTTTTCTCAGTAGTTGAAGGGATTAGAAATATATATATGTCTTTATATGAGGGTATGCGGGCATATGAATACATATGTGAATGTGTGTACATGCGTTTACAGGTATACATAGATAGAGGGCACGGGACCAATTTAACAGGAATGGATGATACTTAAAAGGTGAAATTAAGAGGTGAGAGGAATATAATGAGAGGAGATGGGGAGAGACAGAGTAGGGCAAACTATCTCATACAGAAGAAGCAAGGGGAAATGGTTACAATGGAGGGGAAGAATAGGAAGGCAAAAGGGAATGGGTCAACCTTATTCCTATTGAATCTGGCTTGAGGAGGGAGGGAAATACACACTAAATAGGGGATCTCACCCTCCAGGAGAATAGGGGGGGAAGGGGATGTGAGGGGGGATGATGGAAGGGAGGGCAGGCTGGGGGGGGAGGGAAGTTGGAAGCACCCACTTTTGAAAAGGGACAGGATCAAAGTAGAGAATAGAACAAGTGGGAGGTGGGATAGGAGGGAGGGAAATATAGTCAGCCTTTTACAATACATCTACTATGTTATTGTTTTGCATTAGCCGCACATGAACAACCTATACTGAACTGCTTGTCTCCCCAGAGGGGGTGGGTGGCAGGGGGGGAAGGGAATAAATCTGGAATTGAAAGTTTTAAAATCAAATATTCAAATATATATATATATATATATATAAACATATATATATATACTATTATAATAGTATAATACCATCTCACATGTTTTTAAGGAAAAAAAAGATACATAGGCACTGAGGCATAGAGATCCACTGGAAAAGTTGAAACGGGTATGGGAGAAAATATGGGAGAGAGCAGATTGGAGGTGGAGATATCATGTGGGACTGCTGTTTTGGGGGAATTGATGGGAGGAAAATGGGGAGAAAATTTGTAACTCAAAATCTGGCGGAAACGAATGATGTAAATCAGAAGTTAATAAAGCATTAAAAAAAAACAAATGCAATATAACATAGATAATGTTAATTTGTGGTTTTTTAAGTCAAGAAGCTGCAGTGATACATTTCATTTGAAGATACTCCATGACATCTTCCATGAGAAACTCTTCAGTGTCTGCTTGAATTTCTTTAGTCATGGTGTGACTCACTATCTCATGATGTAATCCACTCCATTTTGGGTTAGCTCTGTTCCTTATGTAGAGCTCAAAGCTGCCTTTCTATAATTTTAATTCATTGTTTTTAGCTCTGGAGCCAAGTAGAATAAATCTGATCCCTCTTCCAATGTTCCTTTGGATATTTGAGGACACCTCAATCAATCAATCAACGTTTACTAAGTGCCTACTGTATGCCAGACATTGTGCTTAGCACAGTGCTGGGGACACAGAAATGAAGAAGAAAGACAATCCTTGACCTCATTAAAAGAACTTACCTATGGGGGAAGCTGAAAAGGGAATGGGAAGGGAAAGGAGCCTTGTGCAGGGGCATGATGGCATCCAGTCGAAAGCAGTGAAGCTGGGTAGGAAATGAAGAGACAGCTAGCCTGGGTGCCCTCTTTAATTGGAAGCTTTGGGAGGAGTTCTTTGCTTGGCCCTCCAACCCTCCAATCAGAAAGTCAGAGGGTACTGAGGATACTTGCGGAGTGAGTAGCAAGGCAGATATAATCTTGAAGTTTGATTAATTTCCTGATGAGGGTGTCCCTGGGGCCATGATGGGGTCTAGACCAAAGGAGCATAGCCAGGTGGGAAATGAAGAGGCTGCTGGCCCGAGGGCCTTCTTCACATGAAGATTTTGAGAGGATGTCTTCTATCTTGTTCACTGCTGTCACCTTAAGCTTTTGCAGTTCCTTTTTTGAACCAGTAGAACCAGGGTTTTACATTTACTTCTATTAAATGTTGTCACACAAGTCTCCAGTTTCCTCACTGTGTATTCTCTATGTCAGTGAAATTACATGCCCAGAATAAAAGAAATTTTGGGATTTCTCAGGACATTATAGAAAAAATCTTGGGAAATCTTGGAAGGTCTTATTCGGGCTCTGCAGCTTTCAGTATACAATAGGTGAATTTATCTGAGGAGGGGAGGAGGTAACATCTGGCAGCTTGAGGGGGAAAGTGCCTACAAGGCCCTGGGATAGGATCCAGTCCTGAACACCTAGGGAAAGAGTATTGCAATGGAGAGAGGATATAGAAAAGTGAAGGGCCAAGGATGCCAAAGACAAATTTGCCTCTGGTTAGCCCTGTATGGAATATAAGGTATAAGCCAAAAAAATTTGACTTTTATGAAGACTGAGTTCTGTTAGGTATTACCAAATTGGAAAGTCTTATAACTGTCTTCCCTTCCCTTCCCCTCTAGTTAGATGCTGAGAAGATGGTGGGTTGGTCCATCATGAAACCATCTACTAAACCATGGAGGAGTTCTGATTAATATGAGTTGAGTTACCCCTAAAATTTAGTGAACTGCCTTGGGAGATCACAGGATCATGTATTTAGACACAGAAGACAGCTTTGATGAAAAAGTGGTTTCCTGTTTAGTACAGGTTTGACAAGATAACACCTAAGGGCCCTTTGAATTCTAGGATTCTATGAGAAAAAGATGAATTCTTAGGCTTTTGAAAAATGCTTTCCACCATTATTTTCTGGAAAAAAGTAAATCTGTGAGCCTTCCAAATGCACAATCCTTGATGTAGCACAAGGAAGGGGTGTGGGGGAAATTCAGAAAGTTGCCTTGTGGGATTTAGGGAGGAAACCCTTTAGAAAATCTCATTCGATGAAGAGGCAGCTCACAGAATTCTATGAGGAGGGGGAGGTCTTGCCTTGGAAGAGTGCCTGATGAAGATTCACATGACTGCCTGAAAACATGTTGTAAGAAGGAAGATAAAAAGCATGTTCTTCTATTTCTCTTAGCCTCAGTTCCCTCAACTGTAAAGTGGAGTTAGACTGGGGGAGCTCTAAGTTCTACTCTGTTCCCTAAAATTCAGTGACTGACCAACTGAAATGTCTCTGGAGGATAGATTGACTTCATCAGTCATATGCACCTCAGTGTGAATCAGTTTGCTAGACTTTCTAGCCAAGAATAAGTTTCGATTGGGGAGGCGAGGGTGGACAATCATATAGCTAGTCAAGTAGCAGATCTGAGACTGATTCTCAGACTGACTGCCATTGCAAGAATGATGATCCATGGCTGGATTATAACATGATTGAGTTCTGGGGCAGACATCCTTGGAGAACCTTCCCTGGGTCTCTTAACCAACCCTGTGCACTTTGTGGAAAGATTGTCCCTGAATACAATGTCCTTGGAAGCAGGAGACCTGGGCTCCAATTCCAGTTTTACCTCTAATGGATTATGTGACTTTGGGTGAATCACCTAACCTCCGCCAGCCTCTGTTTCATCTGCCAAACAAGAGGGGTTGGATCGCAAGTTCTCTAAGGTTCCTTGGGGCTCTGATACTTTTTGAGATCAAGTCTCTGAAAACATGTGGTTCTTCTTCCTCCTCCTTTCTCCTCCTCCTCCTCCTCCTCCTCCTC
>NW_027185804.1:18229192-18257828 GCF_028583685.1 Petaurus breviceps papuanus
TTCTTCTTCTTCTCCTCCTTCTTTCTTCTTCTTCTTTTACTTCTTCTTTCTTCTCCTCCTCCTCCTCCTCTCTAACTTACTCTCTTCTTCCTCTTTTCCTTCTCCTCTTCCTCCTCTTTTTCCTCCTCCTCCTCCTTCTCTTTCTCCTTCTCTCTAACTTACTCTCTTTCTGTCTGTCTCTCTGTCTCTCTCACTCTCTCTCCTGATTGAATAGAGAAGCTGCCCTGTCTTTTGCTCATCTGCCTCGTGCAGGATTCATTTTGCAGTCAGAGTGAGAAATACCCCTGGCAGCAAGTGAGTGGCATCTTCTCGTTACCATGGCCTCCAAGCAGAGCTTACATGTGTGAGAGGGGGGCTGACTGGCCTGGTGGATTGACTGCAGGGAAGGGGATGGCATGCTGATTCTGACTCAGAGGCAGCAAGAAGTGAAAATCACCAGCAGGAAGCTGGAGGCAGGGGGAACTGCTGGGTATTTTTCCATCTTCCCCAGAAAAGGCTCCTGGCTTCAGATACTAGGCTCAGACGCCAAACTTAGGCTGTTTCTATAGACAGGGTCCTGATTGGCTATTTCTCCTGAATTGAATCAGTTAAAAAAACCCACCTGTCTGTGGTGTGTGTGTGTGTGACTGTTGTTGTTGTTCAACAAGACTAGGCATTTTTCCAACTGATGAGTGACCACAACCCTCCACCATTAAGTCTACTCCAACCAAACTTGTGCCTTGAACACTCAGTGCTGCTTATGCTTTAAAAAGCATCATTCTCACTTGGAACAGAAAGAGAAATTGGACTGGGGGGTGGGGATGGAGACCTGGCTTCTCACCACAGTCCTGCCACTACCCAGGTGACTTTGGGCAAGTCCATTCCCTTTCCCCCTTGGTACAATGAAGGGGAGTTGCATGGGATGATCTTCAAAGTCAATAGTCCTTCGATGTTATGATCATTAACCTTATTGCCAGTATATAGCAAATGCCTAATAAAGATTTGTTGACTGCCTGTGAACTGATTAACTACCACTATAAAATCTTGAGGGTTGCTAGATGGCCCAATGGATAGATTGCTCAGCCTGGAGTCATGGAGACCTGGGTTCCAATCTAGCCTCAGACACACTAGCTATGTGACCCAGGGTAAGTTACTTAACCCTGTTTGCCTCAGTTTCCTCATCTGTAAAATGAGCTGAAGAAGAAAACAACAAAGCACTCTAGCATATTTGCCAAGAAAAACCAAACCAAACCAAACCAAACCCAGATGAGGTCATGAAGAGTTACACATGATGGAAAAATGACTCAACAACAAAATCTATAGAGCTCTGTGACTATCTGTGTGACCTTTTCTCTGGGCCTCAGTTTACTCACCAAGCCAGTGAGGACTAAAATAAGACTGAGCTAGGTGGCATTTGAGGTCCCTTTGTATTCCTTTGATGTGATGACTACCATTATTTCAAACAGTAATCATTTATATGACATTTTAACATTTGCAAAGGATTCTACACACACTATATGATAATAATAGCATGAATTTAAATAGTAACTTACAGTTTGCAAAGTGCTTTATAAATATTTCATTTTATCCTCACAAAAACCTGTGAGGATGATTGTCCCCACTATTCAGATGACAAAGTTGAGACAGACAGAGGTGAAGTGACTAATCTAAGGCCACACAACTCCTAACTTCATTTCTTCAGGTCTGGTAACCCATCCACTTTGCCACTAGCTGTCTCATCTGATCCTTGTGACAACCTTGAGACACTTTTTATTATCCTTACTTTACAGATGAAACGCAGAGATATTGAGTAACTTGACTAAGGTCACATGACTAATAAGTATCAGGGTGTGATTGGAATCCAGAGCTTTCTGACTGTGGCCTCTTTTGGATCTGTCTATGATCCTATGATCTTGTGACCTCTAAGATCCCTCCTAGCTATGATACCAATGTCACTTTCAGCTTTGACCTCATGACCACTGGTGCCCCTTCTGACTCTGGACCCATGGCCCTGAGACTTCGACGGTCCCTTCCAGCTTCAGTGTTCACCAGGATATTTTCTTCCCCACTGTCCTCCCACTCAAATCCGATCTAGTCTTGAAGGCTCATTTTGGTCTCATTCCTTCCCAGAAGCATGCCTTACTGTTTCTAATCCACGTGGATATCCAGCTCCTGCCATAGCAGCAAGGAGAGGCAATTTGGAGCAGGTAAGACCCTTTTAGTTAGGAGGAAGACTGAAGGAGCCATATTGGTATGGCCAGCAGGTCATCAGTCATCTTCAGAGCAAAGAAGGGCCATGAAGTCCAACCCTTTGCCCCCATTTATTTATTTATTTTTTTTTACAAATGAGAGGAGGTAAATGACTTTCCCAGGGCCATACAGCTAGTATGACCTCAAATCTAAGGACAGGTTTGAACTCTGGTCTTCCTGAATCCAAGCACTGAATACTATCTACTGGGCCACCTAGCTGTCAAAACAAAAATAGAGAGATGAGGCATGCTAGGCTTTCCCTGGGCGATGAGATGTGTTATAGTTCCTTTGGAAAGAGCCTTGTCTTAGAATTGGAAAACACAAGTCTGAGTAGTGGCTTATTGTTGTTTAGTTGTTCCACTGATTTACAACTCTTCGTGACCCCATTTGGGGTTTTCTTGGCAAAGATACTGGAGTGATTTGCTATTTCCTCCTCCAGTTCATTTTACAGAGGAGGAGACTAAGGCAAACAGGGTGAAGTGACTTGTCCAGAGTCACACAACTAGGAAGTGTCTGAGGCTGGATTTGGACTTAAGTCCTCCTGACTCCAGGCTTGGTGCTCTATCCACTGGGTCACCTAGCTGCCTGAATTGTGGTTTAGCAACCAAGTAATGTGTGGCAATTTATCCTCCTTATTCTCTGCTCTCCCAATTAAAAACAGCATTAAGAATGCTTAGACCATCTTTTCTGAAGAGATGTTGAAGAGGAAGAGAAATGTTAGTTTTCCTAATTATTGTTAAAGGTCTTTGGCCCCAGCCTTCACAACTCTCTGAGCAGTAAGAGTGATTCCCCAACTTAGGATAACGTGTTTATATGCAGTAGGACCCCAGAGGCTTAGAAACAGGGCCACGGAGGGAGATACCCAAGTTTGATGTTTTTATTCCATGGACCTACGTGTCCTTTTGGAAGCAACTTCATGTCATTTATTTTTGCTCACTCCAGTGGAGGATTGAACTGAGACATTACAAGCAACTTTGCTTGCTAGATGTCCTCTAGCTGGAATAAGCCCTAGGTGGGATATGTCTTCTCTTGAAGGGCTAATCAGAGCCTGTCTGCTATGTAGGCACACTAGATGGGGTTCCACATGGTGGGAATGGAGGATTACTGAGAAGTCTTTCATTCCCCCATCATACCTTCCCTGCCTGCTTCTTGTTGATTCCTGAAATGGTTTACCCTTGGTGATATAGTCCTCTTTTGGGTTAAAAACATCACATTTCCTAGCATTTTCTTTTAAAATGAAAATACCTCCAGAAGAAGGGATTATAGGAAGCTGTTATTATTAGTTGTCTATCTTATAAAGAAAACTGGATTGTTATGTAGTATTCAAAATAGTTTTACTTTTGTCTGTAGTATGTTATAATGTCAAAAAGCAAGAGGTAAGAAATTATCCTTAAAAATGGATTGGGAATTGGGGGAGGGCTAAGGGTTAGTTAACCTGTCCAGCTTCTAGCAGAGGCAGTAGACTCTGTAAAGTAGTTCATTTATATATTAAACCAACCTGAAATGCAAGGGGAAGAATAGATGTCCCTACCTAGCAATACAGTAGAATGAGAACTGAGGTACAGAAATGCTTCTGTTATGGCAGAAAGATATGGCGAGACTAGTCACAATGGGAAAAATGACAATTGCGACAACTGAGAGGTTGGGCAGCTTCCATCTTCTTGCCTGTGACTGTTTGTGATCCATTGAGGGGCAGATACACAGAAAAAAAAGGCCTAGCTCCTTTCAGATGAGTCTCACTTAAGGAGTAATAGAAATCGATAATAGGAGGAAATAGAAGTGGTCAGGGGTGTCTTAGGATGCACATCAAGTTCTTTGGCCTTCATCCTTGATTGAAAATAATATCTTATTGCCTTCCATCCCCCTTACAGAGTCTTCATTTATTAATATTCATGCATAGTACTTGAACAGTCCATGGTTTCATTGGTATGAGTAATTTTTCTATAGATAACAATACCTGATACTTAACCTTGTGAGTTAAGGTTCACAAAGTGCTTTACAAGCATTATTTTATTTATTATCATCCCCATTTTATTTATAAATTAGGAAGCCAGCTCAGAGAGTTTGTGACTTTTCCACATGTTAGAGGCAGGATTCAAGATTTGGTAGTCTTGGTTCTAACATGGCTTCCACTACTCAATGCTTACTGCCACTAATGAAGCTACTCTGGTTTTGTAGCTGATCTTAGAGACTTGCCGTGGATGAAAAATTCATTGCTTATAGTTAGTCTGGTGATTTTTTGCCAAACTTAGGCTGATCCTTGGATCACAGGCATACACTGCATCTAGTCCAATTCTCAGAGCCTGTCTAGATTGGTGGGACCTTCTAGAAACTATATTCCAAATTGAGAAACCAGAATCACCTCTGTGCGATGATAAGGTTTTGACTGAGGATATTAGTGGAGAAACAATGTCAAAGGCCAATTAATATTTATCTTGATGCTTTAGTTTACTTTGTTTAGAAAAAAAGGAAAATTGACTGCTTTGACAAATTATCTAAGACTTCCCAATTATCTAAGAGTGTTGGTCTAGAGAGCAACTAAATGGCACAGGAGATAGAGTGCTAGGCCTGGAGTCAGAAGGACTCATCTTCATAAGTTCAAATCTGGCCTTAAATATTTACTAGTTGGGTGACTCCAAACAAGTCACTTAACTCTCTTTTTGCCTCAGTTTCCTCATCTGTAAAATGAACTGGGGAAGGAAATGGCAAACCACTCCAGCATCTTTGCCAAGAAAACCCCAAATGGGGTCACAAAGAGTCAGACATGACTGAAAAGAAAGACTAAACAATTGAACCATGGTCAATGTTTCCTAGTAGGATCCCTAATGGCAACAATGCCTGACTGTAGTTACAAGCGTAAGAGATAGAACCCAATACTAAGAGGACTTGACTAATTAATTCCACCCTATTTAGAACAATCATCCATCATTTACATCTCTGTGCGGATGGCTTGCTTCTGTGGCAGCTGTCTTGATCAAGGTGCTGAAGGAGAGTTTTGTTGGAGGAGAAGAGAGAATAATTTTATAGAAAAATATTTTTTTTTTCTTTTTTTGGGTCAGTGTAGGATGTTTCACTATGTATGTAGAACAAAGGTCCCACTGTTTCTGGTGGTATAGAAAGAAGAAAGGATGGAGACAGACAAGTTTAAAGATGGGTAAGAACAGATGAAAATCAAACTTCTTACTTTTAGTGTTTGGGGTAGGGACAGTCCAAGACTGTTTTTACAAGCTATACAGAGAATAGGACTGAAGGACAGTTGAGGAATGTTCTTATTCTTTAGCATATTATACTTTCCACCTGCTTCTTTCTTTTCACCAAGCTAGTTGGCAGTGTGAAAAATTGGATAAAGCAAATAACTAGGAAAAGCCTTTCCCTAATGTATGATTCATTATTTGGGGTATGGTAACAGCTGTGAGTGGGCTCACCTGTGCATGCTATCCTGGGTACTGAAGACTGCCAGAAGTTATTAGAAACAATACACTCCCAGGATTACCTGTTCTTAGAAAAAACAATAGCTCAGATTTATGGAGTATGTTACGTTTACAGCAGCAGTGCCAAACTCACATAGAAACAGTGACCTCTAAACTACAAATAAGAATCTCCGCAGGTCACATGTTGACTTAGAAAACCACATATTAACATCATCTATGTTCTATTGCATTTTAAATTTATTTTATTACATATTTTCCAGTTATGTTTTAATCTGGTTTGGATAGCCTTCAGAGAGTTGTAGGCTGCAATGCAGCCAGTGGGCAGCATGTTTCTGGTTTAGGGAACACTTTTCTCAGAATGTCCCTATTGTCACACTAAGATTATTATTCCCATCATACAGATGGAAAGACTGATGCTCAGGGAGGTTCAGTGATGGCTGAAGTTCACATTGCTAATAAATGGCTGAGTAGGGAATGACTCTAAATATAAGTCCAGGGTGTCATCTCAGTTGGATCTAGAAACTGAAATGAAGAAATGCTCTTCAGTTTAATTTTACCTTCAGCAAATCACTTAATTCTCAGGGTCCTAGGAGAGTCTAAGACTATGTATTTCAGAGAAAGTGTTTTAGAAAGTGTATTAGTTCTGTGATTTCATCAGTTTCAGGAAGTAAGTAAATTCCGTTCATCACTTTTTTTTATAGTTCCCTGGGGACACAGGGAGGTTGTATGCCTTCTAGGGTCATGGTGCCAGCAAGTATCAAAAGATAAGAGAGTCGGGTCTTTCTGACACTGTCCACCCAACCATGTTGGCTCCCAGTAAATATTTTCTATTTGTGAATTTGTGTCTCCGGAAGGAGGAACCTCTCTCCTGGAGATTGAAAGGAAAAAAAGGAAAAAGGAAGGGAAAAAAAAAGAACTGACTTTGTGATGTCTGAGTAAATCTGAGTAAACAGATGATAGCTGTGTGAGAATGCTTGACCCGATTGACCCTTCATTTGCTTTGGCTCTAGAAGGAACAGACTGGTCACTGTCTTCCCTGATGACCTAATCTCCTGTCCAAAGTATGATCATGGGGCAAGTGGATGTCAGGGTATGACTGAGCTCAAGGACCAGGCCAGGAAGACCTTACAGAACTTTGAGGGAAGCGTGAGGCTATTGGGCTCAGGTTTCAAGTGCAGGGTTCCTTTATTTCAAGTGCTTTTGTTCCAAAGCCTCCTTTCATACCTCTCCCATGGTGTTGAGAACTCATTGGCTGTAGTTCACATTTCTGATGTATGTGTGGAGCTGTTTCAGGCATGAGCCACAGTGAGCCTGGAAGTGACTAGCTTAATTTGCATCCATGCAAATGCCATATTTATTAAATTTGTCATCCTTGGCAATGACATCCTTTGGTCACATTTTCTTGGGCCCTCAAAAGCAAAAAAAAAATGTTTCCCATGTCAATTAGTATCAGATTATCTCTGCCAATGAGCAATGTTCAGGATGCTCGAACATTTCTAGTGACTCCAGACTTAGAGCTAAATTTGGAAGAGACCTCAGAGTCCTTGTTCATCTTCTACTCTCTGACACTACAGATAAGGAAACTGAGGCCCAGAGAGTTTAATAATTTGGTCATGGTCCCATAGGTAATAAAATATAAAATGAGATTATATTTATCAAGTACTTTGCAAAGCTTAAAACTCTATGGTTCAGTCATGTCTGACTCTCCGTGATCCCATTTGGAGTTTTCTTAGCAGAGATACTGGAGCAGTTTGCCATCTCCTCCAGCTCATTTTTACAGATGAAGAAACTGAGACAAACAGGGTTAAGTGACTTACCCAGGGTCACATAGCCAGTAAATATCTGAGGTTGGATTTGAACTCAAGTTTTCCTGACTGCAGGACTGGAGCTCTATCCACTGTGCCACCTAACTCCCCTTACACAGGTAGTAAGTTATAAATAAAACGAGACTCTATTTGTAAAGTGCTTTGCAAACCTTAAAGCAATATATAGATGCTGCCTAGTAATAGTAGTGTAAGTGGCAGAAGTAGGATTAGAACCCAGGTCCTCTGACTCAGCCTCTCCATTGAAAGTAATCCTAGATCAAGAGTCATCTCATTCATCCCACTCAGCTTTCAGATGAGGAAACTGAAGCCCACAAATGTTAAATGACTTGTGTAAGGCCACAGAAGTATCAAGTATCAGAGGTAAGATTTGAACACAAGTCCTTTGACTCCAGCTCCTCCCAATGTACTGTGTGAGGCCTCCCTTTATGGACACCATTCACATGGTATCTTCATGGGTTACTATGGCTTTCATCCCTAAGATACCAGACTTCTGGATAGACCTCTCCAAACTTGTCACTCGAGACCCTCGGTAGTCTCTCTGTTGCCTGATTGATACTTTCTATCTCGGTAGGACCTGCTGGCATTTCTTCTCTGCTGGTGTGGATGTCGGGGGCCCAGGGTTCCCTGGATGCCACATCAAGGCATCCCGAAGAGGATGTTTGTGGGGGGCATTCCTACAAACCTGGATGTTCAATGGCCACAAGGCTCACCATCCTCAGAGAGGGAGGCTTGAACTTGCCTCTGTGACTTACTCTCTCAGTTTGTTCATCTGTAATATGGGCAGGTAGAGACTAAATCAATCACTTAGCTAAGTATGCATTTGTAAAGTGATTCCTATTGCCAAGGGGACTGTGCCAAGGCCTAGGGGTACAAAGAATAAAGACATGGCAGTCTCTGCC
The DNA here is from genome assembly GCF_028583685.1 of Petaurus breviceps papuanus. Taxonomy (NCBI): domain Eukaryota; kingdom Metazoa; phylum Chordata; class Mammalia; order Diprotodontia; family Petauridae; genus Petaurus; species Petaurus breviceps. Next base: position 18,237,578 of record NW_027185804.1, read on the forward strand.
CTCACTGAGATGATTTTTTACCAGGGGACACAACATGTACATATAAAAATATAGAGGGACAGAGACCTGACCTGAGATTTCACCGATATAGGGAACTCCCAGATGAGGAAAGTCCCTCTACCAATGCAAGTCAGCATCTTTGCTTTGATTTACAGTCTTGGGAAGTTGCTTGAATCATGGAGTGGTTAAGTATGTTACTTGGTATCTCACAGCCAGTGTGAGTCAGAAGAAGGCCTGGAACCCAGGCTTTCTCATCTCAAAGGCCTCTTTTCTATCTACTGTACTGTATAATCTCTCTCTGTAAAGGTATGTACCCAATAAATCTAAGGGAATTTGGAGCATGGAGGGAGGAGGCCAGCTGGTAGTTGGTGGAGAGAGTGGGATCAGGAAAAAATTCATGAGAATGATCCTATCTGAGCTGAGTCTAGATGAAAACAAGGCACTCTAGGGGACAAAGGTCAGGAAGGAAGGAATTTCAGGTACAGAGAGAGGACAGTCAGAGCTGGAAGGGGTGCTGGAGGTCAAAGGAGGTGTTTTACTTATGTTGTCTCCTTTGGTCCTCACAATAACCCTGTGAGGTCAGAGCTATTATGATTTCTATTTTATGGAGAAGGAAACTGAGACTGAGAGAGGTTAAAAGCTTTTGCCCAGGCTCACATAGCTAGTAAATGAGGCAGGATTTGAACTTGATTTCAGTCAGCTTAGTGGTGCAGTTGATAGAGTGCTGAGTCTGCAGTCAGGAAGACTCATTTTCTTGAGTTCAAATCTGGCCTCAGACACTTACTATCTGTGTGACCCTGGGCAAGTCACTTAACCCTGTTTGCCTCAGTTCTCCCATCTGTAAAATGAGCCAGAGAAGAAAATGGAAAAATCACTCCGGTATCTTTGCCAAGAAAACCCCAAATGGGGTCACATATAACTGAAATGATTCAACAACAATAACATCTTAATTCCATATAGTGAAATTAAGCATATAGTGCTCCATCAACCAGGGAATAATGTATAATATAGCTGCAAAGACAGTTTGGGCCCAGCTTGTGAAGGGCTAGAAATGCAAATAGGAGTTAATTCTCTCTGATGCTACAGGAAGACTCCACACTTTACTCTGTGTGTGTGTGTGTGTGTGTGTGTGTGTGTGTGTGTGTGTGTGATGGTGAGAACTGTGCTTTGGCAGATGTGTGGAGGAAGGATTAGGGAGAAAAGAGACTTGAAGCAGGAAGACCAATTAGGATGCTGTTGCTGTGGCCCGGATGAGAGAGGAGGCTGGCTTGAACCAGAGTCCTTTCCAGGTCTGAAATCTCTGAGTCTGTTAAGTGCCTACTATGTGCAGACATCCCTTTGCTGGGTGCTAGGAGAGCCCTGGAGATGCAAGAACAAGCCCCTGGCCCAAAGGTGTCTAGGACCCAATACAATGTTTATTGTCTAACAAAGAAGATGTCACAATACGTTATTTTGTGCAAGAGATGAGGTCCTGAAAAATTGTGTGTAAATACCATTTTCCTCAGTCAAGTCCTATTTTAATGCCCTGAAGGAAGATTGCTATTTAAAGGATGCCCATGCAAAGTGAATAACCATTCCCTAATGGTTGTTTGGTAAATGACTCATATGCTCACTGTGTCGTTCTCTAGGGAGAACATACTGGAAGCCGGCTGAGCTGGTGCAGTTCAGGCAGGGCTGGGGTGGCTCGGCCCATCCGCTGTCAGCACCACTTCTCTGCCCATCCTGGTGTATCCTGTGTATGCGAGGAGACTGGCACTAGGCTAGCCACGAGCCCAGATGATAGGAACTAGGATGGCCAAGCAGGGAGACACCCACCACACAGTGACAGCCCGAGGGCAAGAGGCTATGGATCTGCTGGGTGGCCCAGTGGGTAGAGCTCGGTTCCTGGATTCAGGAAGGCCTGACCAGGGCTTTTACGAGATGGGTGGCCCTGGATACCACCCATCTTCCTCAGTCTCCTCATCTCTGAAAGGGAGATAACACTAATGGCGCCTACCTCAGAGGGTAGTTATGGAGGATAAGATAATGTTTGGTGATATTTGTATGGGAAGTTGAGTCATTTCAGTCCTAACTTTTTGCGACCCTATTTGGGGTTTCTTGGCAAAGGTACTGGAGAGGTTTGACATATCCTCCCCCAGTTTGCTTTTCAGATGAGGAAATGGAAGCAAACAGGGTTAAGTGACTTGCCCAGGGTCACATAGGTAGTGTCTGAGGCTGGATTTGAACTTGGGAAGATGCAGTCCTGACTTCAAGCCTGGTGCTCTGTGCACTATGGCACCACCTAGTGCCCAACGTTAGTAAAACACCGCTCAGACTTCAAAGAATTCTACAGATGCTAGTTACTATCACTATTAAAGTGCCCCAGTTTCCTGGCACAGAACCCATTCTGTTATTTGAGCCCATGTCACAAAGCTTTCCCTGCCTACGTTACTCTTCCCCTTCTCTGCCTGGAACAATTCTATCCACCTTCAAGTCCCAGTTTAAGTACTTTCATCCATAGGAATGTCTCTGATCCCCCCCCCCCCCCTCCACAGTGATTCCTTCTTCCCCTGATATTCTAGAGAAATTGTCTGTAGAAGCTATTGAATACTTAGGGCTTCCTGCCTTAAATTACCATTTGTCTTTTAGATGTTTCATTTTCCAAGCTGGAGAGAGAAAAAAAAAATTGGCGGAGTTAAAATCTCACTTCAGGCACTAACTAACTATGTGATCCTGGGCAAATCGCTTCATTTTTTCCATTTTAAAGTGGGGACGGTCACAGCACCTGCCTCCCAGGGCTGTTGTGAGGATGAGATGAGATCACATTTGTGAACAGCGCCTGGCGCATAGTAGGCATCATATAAATGTCATTGGTATTCCTTAATGATAATGACTGGCATTTACAATGTTGGAAGGTTTTCAAAGCACATCACATTGCCCGTCTGTAAGTGCCTGTGAAGTGGGTACTGCAGGTAGGATGATCCTTCTTTCAGAGCCTCAGAGTATCTCAGTGATTTGCCTGTAGTCATACAGATATTAAATGTCAGAAGTGGGATCTGAAACCAGAATAGAATCCATCTCTGTCTTGACTCAAGTTCAGCATTCCATGGAGCTCTAGGGCTTACTAAACCATGGACGCCTTGGCTAGCACATAGCCAGGAAGTCAGAGAGATACCAAGAGATGTCTGGACAATAGCAAGTACATAGATGAAAGGCAGCCCTGATGAGATAGTTGGATATCTTCTTGTAACTGCCTTCTCTTTGCTTCTGTCTATGTTAACCGTATTGTAAAAATAGACTTATTTTCAGCTAAGGACACTGAACATATTGAGTCATTCTACCACAAAAAAGGTTAGAAAGCCCACCCTAAGAAAAGGAAGTGTCAACTCAGGAACTCTGGGTTCAGAGAAGAGGTATGGGGACAGGGAGAGTGCCAAAGCCCACTACTGGGGTAGGGTGAAATGAGTAGGGGATGAAGGGAGAATTTCGTACTGACCCGCAGGGAGTGTGCTATATTGGTGTTTCTGCCAGTACCAGCTAACACCTCCAAATGCCCAAAGTGAAAATTGGTCTCCATACTAGAGATGGAAGTAGAAGGACTTTAACAACACATTGCTACTCTCTGGGTTATCAGGAAAAAAACAAAATGTTCCTTGATTGAATGGAAGAAATATTTCAGAGGAAACGAGAAAGAAAAAGGATGTGAAAAAGGTGAATGGGGAATTCTAATTTATTTCATGTGGCTGGAGGAAGGAGATGAATATGACTCAGAGAAATAAAAGGAAGAAGGGCACCTAAGAAATCTGGAGCTGAATAATGAATATGGAGCTCTTTCTGTAGAGAAGAGGGCTGATCCATCTGAAAAACAAGAAGCATCTTGGGCTCCATGAAATGGTGATGCAGACGCATGGATGCCCAGAGGAATGTAGGCGTCAAGGAATGATCAGAGAAAGAGGGAAAGAGAAGGTGGAGTGGTTGATGACTCCATGCTTTAAGTGAAGCAGCTATGTGTTGATCTGACATAAACAAAAAATGCTACCTTCCTGGGGCATATTTCCAGAATCTGATAACAGGGCTGACAGACATTTATTAGACTTGATAAGCACTCTTCACTGGGACAAATGAAGATTGTTAGGATTATGAGGCTCTGGACAAAAAAATAAATCAATCTCTAAACTTCATGCTGAAAATCTTAGGACCACATGTGGTATTTTCATTACTCCTGATGACTGAGTAGGGATTACATGAGAAGACAGTTGACTAAGAAGGTGGATGATTGCTTAAAAAGTAGGAATGATGGCGTCTTGCTCAGGAATGGAGTGCACCTAATAAGGGCCAGTGCAATGTATATTTACCTGGAGTTTGTGGTTTTAATCAAGAGGACTTTAAAATGAAAAGAAGGAAGAACCAAAAGAATGACCTATCAAAGATTTTCCAACCCTAATATTGTTAAGAAGAGCAGTTATAACCTAAGAAGAATCACAGACGAGAAGAAACCATCATGGGAGAAAAATATCCATGAGTCATGAATGAAGCCTATAGCTTCAGATGTCTCTGCACAAATGCACGGGTATGGATAATAAATAGCATGACCTGAGAGAATGGTGCAAAGGCACACATTTGACTTTCCAGGTATCATTGAGTTTTGATGTGATGGGAGTAATAGGCTTGGGAAGGTTGTACATTGTTCAAAAGAAAGAGAACTGATCAAAGTGCTGTTCACCAGCCCCACTCCCCGCCTGTCGCTCCCCTTGTATATTGCCTTTAGAATGTAAGCTCCTTGAGGTCAGGGAAGGTCTTGCTTGGGTTTGAATCCATAGTGTTTAACACAGTCCTGGCACACAGTAAGTACTTAATAAAAGCCCTCTCTACCTATCTATATATCCACCCATCCACTGTTTGCTTGCTTTGGATAAAGCCCTAGGCTAAGTGCTTGGGGTTCCCTCATCTTCCGGAGCTTGCTGGGTAAAGAAGACAGTAAGGCTTGCCAGGCACTTTGCAAAGATGATCTCATTGATCCTCACAGCAACCCTGGAAAGGGAGGTGCTATTTTTAGCCCATTTAGCAGATAAGGAAACTGAGGCTGCAGTCATAGGAGCATAGATTTACAGCTGGAAGGGATGTAAGAGGCCATTGGGTCTGATCCTATCATTTTATAGGTGAGGAAACTGATGCCCACAGAAATTAAGTGATTTGCCCAGGATCACACAGCTGTCTGACAAAGAATATGGACTTAGGTCTCCCTGCTTCCAGATCCAGTGCTTTGTCCACTACAACACTTGCTGCCTTATTCATTCATTCATTCATTCATTCATTCATTCATTCATCCATCCATCCATTCATTCAATAAACAAGCATTTATTAGATTATCCATTTTCAGATGAGGAACTGAGGCAAGCAGAGACTAAGGGACTTGCTCAGTCATACAGCTAGTAAGTGCCTAAGGCTAAATTTGAACTCAGATCTTCCTGACTCCAAGTCCTGAGATCCATTCTCCCCCTCTATCTCTGTCATTGTCTCTCTGTCTCTTTCCTCTCTCTATCTCTCTCCTGTCTCTCTCTTTCTCCTCTTTGTCTCTGTCTGTCTGTCTGCCCCTCTCTCTACTAAATAAGTCAGCATGCTGTGGACTGAGTTTACATGGATGTTAGTAAAGCCTGTGTTAAGCCATCACTAGCTTTTCTTCTGGAGAAATGTGAACTAAGTAAAAATAATACAATTAGATTAGTTGGATGACCAGTAGTTTAGGAAGCTTGTTATTATTCAGTGATAAGGTAGATAGTGATAAGCTAGACAGTGTTTAGCAGAGGGCAGCCAGGAGTCCATCATGTCTTATGAGAATCAGTTGAAGGAACTGAGCTCATTTAACCTGAAGGAGAAAAAAAAAATCTTCCCATGTCTGTGATAGTTGTCTTCAAGTATTTTAAAGGGCTGTTTATGGAGGAATGCTTAGACTTATTCTGTTTGTTGCCAGAGGGTGGAGGTTGCCAAGGGACCAATGGGACATGACGTCTGGAAAACCTTCCTAACAATTAAGAGCTCTTGATGAGGGACATGGGCTGCCTGGAGGGGTGGCAGGCTGGCTCTCCTTGGAGGGCTGCAGGGAGAGGCTGGGTTACTGTTTGTTGGGTGTCTGTGAGGAGGACTCGGTAGCCACTGGAGGCCCCTCCAGCTCTTGCTCCTTGTGGGACTAGGTGGACTTTAATGCTCCTTTCAGCTCTGGATCCCCTGAGACGTCCTGTATCCAGTGGTCCTCTGACGTTTCTGGGCCTCAGTTTCCTTATCTGTAAAATGAGGGCATAAGAGGATTTAGCCCCTGAGGTCCTTGATAGCACTAAGTCGATGATCCCACCAACTGATGGGGCAGGACGGGGTGGATGGAAGGGAAGGGGCAGGAGAACATTCTCTGGCTCAGCTGTCTCCACTCCTTTCCCCTTGCTTGTGCATCCCTGTCACTATTGTTTTCCTCGGGGTAGGGTGAAGAATTTCCCAATGGCACCCAGGAAGCTTACTGTGGATGGCCTGCTTGGTGCTAGATCATAACTGCTCTGAGACCTGCAGGTGCTTCAGAGAGGGGAAGTGGGAGCTGGGGAGGGCTTAAAGGGGGTACAGTGTTGGCCTGTGAGAGGCCGAGGCTAGTGTGTTTGTGCTGAGGCCCAGCCTCATGCTTGGTTACCACAAAGTGATATGTGACAGATCTTCTTACCCTCTGATGGGTTGACCCCCCCTCCCCTCATGGGGTCACGTTCTGGGTGCCTGTCTCCCAATTTGGACACTCTTGTTCTAGAACACACAGGTCTAAGAAGAGCTGGGCTCTCCAAATGACTCCTGTGACTCCCCTTGGCTCGAGGCTGGCAAACACTGCTGCTGTTTCTTCCTGGGAGCCGCACTGCACCATCCCCTGGGCTCTGAGTCTGTAGTGTGGGGTCCCCCCAGCCCCTCCCTTCCACCAGCTCTCACTGCCTGCAACCAGGGAGCAGCCTCGATGGACTCGTGCTGTAGGGCTTCCATAGTGGAAAATGCCATCCTCATTTCTGAGCACTGCTTGCTGCTTCACTCACTCACTCATTCATTCGGTGCCAAGCCGTTTTTTCCCCCAGGCTCCCCGAGGAGCCAGCAGAGAATGCACAGCAGCCTTCTGCTACTACCTGGGAGGGCAAGGGAATTCTCGCTGCAGAAAAAGAACAGAGAGTCTCTGACATATGCTTCATCATCTGTTCCTGCTGATACTTCTCGGATGCAGAGAGACCCAGGCGAGCCTGGGGGAGGCGTCAGCTCTGTGTCTCTCCTCCTCCTTAAGAGAAAAGGCCCATCAGCTTCCAGGAAGGCTTGTTTTCTGCGTGTTGCCTGCCCTGAGGAGGAAGCTGAAAGTACCTTTCAACGTTGGCCATGGGGATTTGGGCTGATCTCATGATGTACGAGACCAACCCGGAAGAAAAACACCAGCAGCATCAGGGGGCTGCAGTGGGAAGCTTGGAGACCACGGCTCTGCCTTAGTAACCGGGAGGCGGCCTGACCCTTTGGAGGAAGAATCCTCTTGAAAGCCATGAGAGATGAGATATTGACTTAAAGTGGCTGAATAACGGGGCCAGCTTCTTTTCATAGGGCCTCTGCTGTGATGTCATTAGCTAATAATGAGATTGATTGTGATCATTTATAGGAAATCTCCACATAGATAGGAAAAGGGCATGTGGCATCTTTTGTGAGTGGGGCATCCTGGGAGTCGGTGAGACCTGCACCTCTAGCACAGAGTAGAGAGGCAATGCCGGCACACTGTCTAATCTCATCTTTCAGAGGTTGTTGTTCAGCAATTCCAGTCCTGTCTGACTCTTCATGACCCTGTTTGGGGTTTTCTTGGCAAAGATACTGGAGTGGTTTGCCATTTTCTTCTCCAGCTCATTTTACAGATGAGGAAACGGAGGCAGAGAGGATTAAGTGACTTGCCCGGGGTCACTTGGCTAGTAAGTGTCAGAGAGGATCTGAACTCATGAAGATGAGCCTTCCTGATTCCAGGCCAGGGCCTCTATCAAAGCAGCTATGGCATCACTGAGCTGCCCACCTCACAGTCCCCCAGGCCATCCCACAAGACTTACAAACCACCACCACCACCACCACCACCATAATAATAATGATAATAATAATAATAATGATAATAGCTAATATTTCAATAGCACTTCAAGGTTTGGAAGGGGCTTCAAATAGATTGTTTCATTTCACCTTCACCAAAATTCTGCAATGTAGGAGCTAGTTTATACCTATTAAGCAGCAAGTGGTGTAGTATATAGAGCATCAGACCTGGAATCAGGAAGACTTGAGTTCAAATTCTGCCTCAGACACTTATTAGTTGTGCTTTCATTATGCAAAGCACACTAAGACACAGTCCCTACCCTCAAAAAGTTTGTAGTCCAGATGTTCTCTTTAGTTGGTCCTGCTCCTCAGCTACACCCAAGTTCATGATATTATTGGGCCAATTATCTATTTAAATTTTCAACTCTGAACCCCTAGTGGTGTATCTTTTCATATCAGACTGTCAGATGATACATAAACATAAGCAAAAGGCATTTCATGAAGTAGGATAACAAGAACTTCAATCAATCAATCAAAGTAAACATTTATTAAGCATCTACAATGTGCCAGGTGTTGTGCTAAGGGCTGGGGATACAAAAGGAGGCAAAAGATGGTCCCTATCCTCAAGGAGCTTACTAATGGGGGAGACAGCAGGCAAACAAATATATATATATGTATATATATATATATATATATGTAAAGTGAGCTATATAAGTATAAACAGGGAGTAGTTAACAGAGGAAAGGCACTTGAATTAAGAAGAGTTGGGGAAGGCTTTCAGTAAAAGATGGAATTTTAATTGGGACTTAAAGGAAACCAGGGAAGTCAGTAATTGGAGCAGAGGAGGGAGAGTATTTCAAGCATGGGAGACAGCCAGAGAAAATGCCAGAGCCAAGAAATTCAGCTTCTTTTTTATGGAACATTCAGGAGACCAGCATCACTAGCTCAAAGAGTATATGTCAGGGAATCAGGTATATGTGCCTATGCTTGAATTGTGGGCTACATGAAGCTATGCTGGACAGCATCCATTAAGAATTGAAGTAATCTCTTCCCATTATACTACAATAGTTAAATCCTTGGGGCAATTAGGGTGTACCATGGTACACAGAGTAGAGTCAGGAAGGCTCATCTTCCTGAGTTCAAATCTGGTCTCAGATACTTTCTAGCTGTGTGACCCTGGGCAAGTCACTTAATCTTTGTCTACCTCAATTTCCTCATCTATAAAATGTGGATAATGATAGTGCCTACCTCCCACAATTCTTTTGGAGATAAAAATACACTTTTATAAAGTGATTTGCAAACCTTAAAGTCTAAATGAATGCTAGTTATTATATTGTATTGTATTATGTTATGTTATGTCATATCATATCATATATTATATTAGTAAATAAGGTCTCTTTTAGGTTTAAATCCATATGATATAATGGATGTTTAGATTGTCAATTCATTGAGAGCAGGGTCTGGGTCAAATCAATCTCTGCTTCTCCAATACTGAACACAGTGCATTGGACATTGTATGCATTCAATAAATCTTCTTTGGACAAATGAATCATTCAAGACATGTCAGTGCTATTGAGAATATACAAAAAAAGGGATTTTTGCCTTCTAGGGACTTTCAATTCACAGAAAGTAGGACAGGTCTGATGTGAGGCAGAGGAAATGAGTATGTATGTGGTGTAATGTGAGAGATGTTAGGGGAAAAATCTACCTTGAGATACCTCCCTGGTTGGCCTTCTACCTTTCAGTTGGTCTGAAAATTCTCTGTAACTTGCCACTTTGGGTTAAGGTACCAAAAGCCATAATTGCAATTCCAATCTTAAATTTGGGAACTTGATACTTTCAGTAGGATACAATAGAAAGAAACTGACTTTGGAGTTACAGGATGTGGGTTCTAATTATAGCTGTGGATTCTTCCTTCAGGGGACTAAGATTTTTCACCCTGTCAAATGAAAGCTTTGGATGAGATGCTCTCTAAGGTCTCTTTCTCCTCTAAATTTATAAATCAGTTGATATTATTATTATTAACACTAGAGGTCAAATTAATATTCTAGATCAGCAGATTAACTGTAGCAAAGGGGCCAACCTTTATTCTCTGTGAAGCTGTGGACCAGAGACCATAGAGCCTTTGGCTAAGGAGTCTAGGATTTACTTAGAGACACATCACCTGCTTATTTAAAATCAACAATTTAAATTGGAGGATAAAAACATATGCTGCCCATGACCTATAACAAGGGTTAAGGCAATGTGACCCCACCCTTCTTCTTCACCCTTTTGGAAAGGGATATAAGACTGGTTCCAGAATTGGATGGGTGCCAGGAGAGGAGAGTGCCAATATGCCAAAAAGGAAAAGAAGAATTAGGAAGGGCCCTGCCAATGGATTTAGCTCTGTCAGAATTTGCAAGGAAAATCCTATGCTTTTATTTTGATTATTTGTTTGTTTTTTCCCTTCATGAAGTTTCCTTGATGCCCTTTGTTTTTATATCACAGTAAATTCTGGACGGTTATCAGTGGATTGAGAGCTGCCTACAGAGTCAGGAAGACCTGGGTTCCTGACTATGTGACCCTGGGTGAGTCATTTATCTTTCCTTAGAGTTTCTCAGGAAATGCTGTTCTTGGCTAGATGGTACAATGCATAGAGCTCTAAGCCTGGAATCAGGAATACCCAAGTTCAAATTCAACTTCTGACACTTGGTAGCTGTGTGACCTGGACATGTCATGTAATTTTCCCCTATCTGAGCTTCCTCAAACTATAAAATGAAAATAATAACAGCAAATATTTCACACAATAGTTGTGAGGATCAAACAAGATCAGACTTAATAAGTATCCATTCCTTTCCTTGGGGGCAGCTAGGTGGAGTGGCAAATAGAGTTAGGAAGATTCATCTTCCAGAGTTCAAATCTGGCCTCAGACACTTACTAGCTTTGTGACCTTGGCCATTTGCCTCAGTTTCCACATCTGTAAAATGAACAGGAAAAGGAAGTGGCAAACTAGTGTAGGACCTTGCCAAGAAAACCCCACTGAGGGGCAGCTAGGTAAAGCACTGGCCCTGGAGTCAGGAGGACCTGAGTTCAAATCTGGCCTCAGACACTTACCAGCTGTGTGACCTTGGGCAAGTCACTTAACCCCATTGCCTCTAGAAACAAACCAAAACAAAACAAAAACACCCATCAACCCAAATGAGATCACAGAGAGGTCACAGCTGGAAAATGACTGGCCAACAATAAAATTGCCTTTCTCCCCTCCTTCTCCATGTTCATGAGTAGAGAGAGCTTCCTCTCTGGCAATTCCTCGTACCAATGAAATCATCAATCTGAATTAATCTTTTTCTTTTCTTTTTTTTTACCTTCTCCCAGCCCCACTTCTCTCTCCCACCCCCATGACCATTCCCATAAACAAAGAAAAAAATCGCATTGACTGCAACCCTCAGTATATACACCATTTCATGGCCAAAGTTTCCCACCTTTCAGATGAAAAAAAGGAAAGATGCCTTATGCCTTGCTCAGGTAGTTTGCTTTTTGAATGAATGGTGGGGGATTTGCTTGGCAAAAAGGATTAAGACCGGATCATTGAAGCTATCATGAGCCATGAAGGAAGCTTAATTGCATAATCACCCATCTGGGCCTTCATGGGACCTGCCTTCTCACTTCTGGGAGGCCCTGGTTCACCCTGTCATTTGCCTCTAATGCATCCATTCAAAGCTCAGTCATCATTTTCTTATCCTGCTCCTTAAGCCTCTTCAGGATCTGCTAAGAAATTCTTTTGAACTTCAAAAAGCAGATCATTATCACCATTATGCTGTTACTCTTGGGAAAAAAATAAACCAGTATTGAAGAGAAAGGTTCCTGGAGGCAGAGGTATTGAAGGGAGCCACAGACATCCAGGATAAGCTACTGGCCTCTTGGTTCTCCTAACTGTGCTGGAACCCAGTTATACGGACAACTCCTGTTTTCCCCTCCACCCCTCTTTCTTTTCTGCCTCCATATTTTCAAGATTTCTTTTAGAATGAATAGCTCTACAGAGGTAGACCTCTCAGTTCCTGCTGTCTTGGTTTTTTCCATCCCTCTTTAGATTTTTGGGAGGGTCTCATGGTGCTGCTTCCAGGCAGTCCCCATTTTGGGTCCCTATTTCTGATACTCAGGATCTGTTATTCCCTCAGTCACATGGCTGTTCAGCTGTCTTTTATGACTTGTTCTGGGGCCAATGACTTTATAGCAGGGACATCAGAAATCATCTTTTCATTTTGTCTTTTGGAGAAAGATAGCATGGCCCAATTGAAAAGTCTAAATGCGGAGACTAAAGGCACGCAATCAGCACTTATGTCTGCTGTTTACTGCTCGTATGAACCTAAACAAGTCTCAACTTCTCTGGGCCTTCAATTACTTGGGCTATAAAATAAGAGTTAGATGACCTTGAGTATCTTTCCTGAATCTCTTCTTCCCATCAACACATTGGCACTCTCCTCTTCTGGTACCCAGTCAAGAGGGAACATAGAGATAGGTCTAATTGAAGCTACTCATTTTAAAAGCAAGGAAACTGAGGCCTAGAGAGGGAGAAGTCAACTGCCCACACTTACAATGGCAGCATAGCTAGTATACTAGTTCCCAACACAGAATTCATTCCACTCTTTGATGTTTCTTGAACCAGTCTTACATCCCATTCCAATAGGCTAGAGGAGAAGGGTGAGGTCTCATTGTCTTAGTCTGAATCATAGGTCATGGGTACCATGCTTTATATATATATATATGTGTGTGTGTGTGTGTGTGTGTGTGTGTGTGTATGAAAGAGAGAGTTGATTTTGAATAGAATTGTGACTTGCACATAGAATTTCTAAAAATTTTTGTGGGATTGGATTTGGTCTAGTCTGGACTTGAGCAGTAAGCTTTGCTATATGATATCCCTTAGAAGTGATCAGTTAGGGGAGGCTAGGTGGTGCAGTGAATAGAGCACCAGCCCTGGAGTCAGGAGGACCTGAGTTCAAATCTGGCCTCAGACACTTTTCACAAAAACTAGCCGTGTGACCTTGGGCAAGTCACTTAACCCCAACTGCCCTCCAAAAAGCAAAAAAAAAAAAAAGAAAGAAATGGTCAGTTAATATGGCACAAAATTATTTCCTTTTGCAGATGAAATGGTGGTTGACTTGGAGAATACTAGAGAATCACCCAGAAAATTAAGTGAAACAAGAAGTGGTCATCTGGCCTCTCTCTGAAAACCTCTAGGGAGTTCCCAAAGCTGCCCATGCTACTCTTTTACAACTTGAACTGTTAGGAATTTTTTCCCCTTAAGGTAGAAATTGGCTTCTTTGAAGTTTTAGGATGAGAGATTAATTTGGAGAGGGCCTTAGAGATCAGCTATTCACCCTCTTCCTTCATTTTATAGATGAAAGCTTGCAGACCCAGAAAAGGAAATGATTTGCCCAGGATCACAAAGATAGTAAGTGGTGGAGGTGGGTTTTGAATCTGTATCCTTTGACTCTTTATCTTGTATCCTGAAGGAAGCTAGGGATTTCACTAAGGTAGAGGGAGGGAAGGAGTATATGCCTGGCATGGAGGACTGCCTGTGCAGTAAAGTAGGAGGAGCTGGGAAAGATCAAGCCAGCTGGTGGTTTGTTTGAAAGTCCCTATAGTGCCTTCCCCCCAGGATGGCTGTGGGGTTCTTAGGAGATAATGTATGTCAACTTGAGCTGCAATGAAACTAATTTTGAACCCCCTTGATCCCAACTTCCTTGAAAATGGGCCACTACCTTTAATTGTGGTTTGGCTCATGGGAGGTTATGACTTACCTAAGCTCACACAGGTAGTAAATGTCAGAGGGAATATTTGAACGTGGGTCCTCTGATTCTAAAGGATAATGTGTTTTGTGGTTTTTCATGGCTCCCGTGTCAGAATGACTGAGTGACAATGGCCAGCTCTGCCCTGGTCACCATTTTTAACACTGAACTGGCTTGCCTTATAAGCAGCTCCCCTCTCCAGGCAGCCTTCTCTCCCACCATCCAGTGCTTCTGATCCAGGACCTAAATGAATTAAATCATAGTTAATATTTTAAACTTTCTGAACATGACTACCACCGCCGCTGGCAAAAATCAATAACCCTCCGAGTGCCACATGACTCAGCCTCCAAACAGTTTTATATCTGGCATGTTGTGAATCACTCGTCTTTCCACAGGCCATACATTTTAAAGGAGTTTATTCCCCCTACTGTTAATTACACTATAGACTGTCTCATTAGTATGAGCATGTCAGGAATTCATATTTGATCTGCCCGTCCTCTCAGTAGTCGCTCATTTAATCAGGACTAAATTATAGGCCCCAGTGCTGTCCCTTTCCTTTTCTCCTTTCTCTGTGCTGGGTTTTTGGCCTGTGGTGTCCCTCACAATGTATCTTCTGAGGACTGAGCTGCCACCCGCTGAGTTGTGTTTGGGTTTGTTCCAAGCACTGGAAGATGCGCAAAGCCAGGGACATCAGCTCCATAACAATTGGCCTTCGCCTTCTGGACCAGAACCTTGTATTCTCCCTGCTCCCTTTCCAATACTATAATACTATTCCACTTGAACGGCCTTGCTTCCATGCTTTCTCAACTGCTGTCTTCTATTTGTAGCCCTGGTAAAGTAAGGTTCAATGGACGTGACAAGGAAGGCTAGGATCCCACCCTTTAAAATCCTTCTCTTCTAGACTCAGTTAAGGAGGTCTTTGTCCATCCCTCCGCACACAGTGCCTTCTCTGGGTCTCAGTTTTCCCCAGAGCATCCATCCTCATTTCCATATTAATTTGTCCACATGCCTAATCTATTTCCCACCCCCATCCCATTAGAATGGAAGTTCCTTGAAGGAAGAAATTGTATTTTTTACGTCTTTCCATTCCCAGAGTCTTACATTCTCATTTCTAATTGAAGAGTTTACCTAGATTCAAAGGTCAGAAGAGAAAGAAAATGAAGACAATTGTTGTTTATATATGCTAGAGGCTCTTAACCGTGGGTCCTGGGGGAGGGGATCTGTGGATAGATTTCATGTCCTTATGCCCTTGTCTGAACTCTACATACTATGAACCTTGCAGAGACTGGGCAGAGGACCATACCTCTTTCTGGCTCCCTCCTTTGCCAAATAACCTAATAAAATTCTTTTGAAAACTTACAGATTTGGGGTCTTTTTCTCACAACTAATATTTAAAATTTTTAATAAAAAATAAAATATTCTGAGAAGTGATGCATAGGCTCTTTTTGCTTGTTGTTTCAGTCATATCCAACTCTTTGTTACCCCTACCTCCCCCTTTTTTGGCAAAGATTCTGGAGTGGTTTGCCATTTCCTTCTCCAGATTATTTTACAGATGAAGAAACTGAGGCCAACAGAGTTAAGAGCCATGCCAAGGGTCACAAGCTAGTAAGCGTCTGAAGCTGGATTTGAACTCAGGTCTTCCTTGACTCCAGACTTGGCACTTTATCTGCTGTGCCACCCAGCTGCATTTTTATAGCTTTTACTGGATTGATAAAGGAATCCATCTCTCTGTCTCTGTCTCTCTGTCTCTGTCTCTCTCTCTCTCTCACACACACACACACACACACATACACACACACATACATTAAAGCTGACTCTCACTCCATCTGAAATTCCCACTTTTGGTCATCTTTGCCCATTTGAATGCCATGAGATGAAACCATAGGACTGTTTGAGTTTACATTTTTCACACTATTAGAGTTGGAAGCACATCCTCTCCTTCCTCACCTTTCTTGACTTCTCTGCCATCTTTGATACAGTCGGTCGCCTTCTTCTCCTGGATTTTCTTTCTCTTCTCAAGGATTTTGTGGCATTGCTCTCCCTTGGTTCTCTGTCTACTTGCCCTTCCTAATCTCCTGTGTGGGATCTCCATCTAAGTCATACCTGTTGGCCATGAGTGTCCCCAGTGCTCTCTCCTGGGCTTTTTTCTCTTATCCCCTTTATGCTGTTTCATTTGGTGATAGACTGCTGGTTGATCTTGGTGACTCAAGTCTCTTCCCCACTCCAGTCCATCTCTACTTAGCTGACAAATAGATGTCAGCTCTGACCTCTCATCCACTCTCCCCCCCCCCCCCCCAGCTACTCAATAACTCCAGCGGCTTCCTATCAAATAGCTCATAAAGCACCTTGCAACCTGTCCTGCCTTTCTAGGCTTACAACTTACTCCTCTCCTACTATATGATCCAGCCACATTATCTTCCTTGATGCCCCTCAAACAACACACTCCATCTCCTGGCTCCGGGCATTTTCACTGGCTGTGCCCCTTGCTGGGAATTCTCTCCTTCATCAGTCAGTGCCTCTTGGCTTCCCTGACTTCCTTCGAACCCTCTTCCTGAAAGAGGACTCTCCAGGTCCCCATTCTCATTTATTGTTGGTTCTGAGATGATCTCCTGTTTACATGGTCCATACCTCATTTGTACGTGGTTGGTTGGTTACGTGTTGTCTCCCCCATTCTATTAGGAGCTCCTTGAGAACAGGAGCCATATTTTTGTGTTTCTTTGCTACATCATAAAAGCTGAATAAATGTGTGTAGACTGCCTGACTGATGTTTTCATATGGTCATATATAATTTCATTTTTTCTCTTGAAAACTGTTTGTATCCTTTTGGTCATTTTTCTATTGGGATGCTTTAGATTTACATAAGCATCCTACATATTTTGGTCCTCAAATTTTTATTGGTGTTATTTAGGGTCAAACTTTCCCTACTTTCCATTTCTCTTCTCATCCTGTTTTCCTTGATTTTATTCTTGCAAAAGCTTTTACATTTGATGTAGTCAAAATTGTCTCTTTTCTTTTTTGGTCTCTTCCTTGCCCTACTTAGTCAAATATTCTCCCCCTACACATAGTTGTGAAAAGTTTTTGATTTTATTCTTTTCTAATTCCTTTAATAGTATGAACTTTTATATTCAGGTTGTACATCGATTTTGAACATATTGTTGAATATGATATGAGATGTTTTTCTAAACTTAACTTCTTATAAACTTTATTCTAATTTTCCTTTCAGTTGTCAGAGAAGGATTTCTTCCCCAATAATATATTCTTGGGCTTATCAAACACTGGGCCATTGATTAAGATTGCATCTGTTTCTTGTTTTTCTAGTCTGCTCTATTCATCTTTGTTTTTTTTAAACTAGTACCAAATAGTTTTGATGACTACTGCTGTATAATATAGTTTGAGGTCTAGTAATGTTATGAACCTTTCATTCATACTTCTTCCTGGCCCCAACCATTTCCCTTAACATTCTAGACCCTTTGTTCCTACAAAGGAATTTTGTTATTATTTTGTCTAGTAATTTTATTGATATATTATCAAATCTGTGAAGTTATTTATACAATATCATCATTTTATTACATTATTATATAAATAATGAATATATATCTCCTTTTATTTCTTTAAAGATTGTTTTGTAAAGAGTATTTCTATGTCTTCTATGTGTTGTGGTAGGGTGGCTTCCAAATATGATGCTTTATTAAGTTAATTTTAAATGAAATTTCTCTCTTATCTTTCTTTCTATATTTTTAATTAGAATTTTGCACAAATGGTAATATTTTGTGAATTTATTGCAAGAATTTTGTAATTTTTACATAGCTATTAATCACTGGTTAATTTTTTTCCACTAATCACCATCTGTATATAGGAGGAATAATTTTGACTCATTGCCAGTGTTTATAGCTTTAATGTTCTCTTATCTTATTGCTATGGTTTGCATTTCTAGAGCATTATCAAATAATAGTGGGGAGAGTAGGAATATTTGTGGTATTGCTCTACGTTTTGGGGAAAGCTTCTATTGTCTTTCCATTGTAAACAAAGCTAGCTCTTCATTTTAAATATATGCCATTCATTATATTTAAAAACGGTCCTTAGATGTCTGTGCTTCTTATGGTTTTTAAAATAAATGAATGCTGTATTTTACCTAATGCATTTTTAGCTTGTCCAAGTAATTGTCTTTTTATCTTTATCGATTGATTTAGTATTTTAATTGTTTCTCTAATGTTGACCAATCTTGCATTTCTAGTATGAAACCAACTTGGTCATAATGAATTATTTTTTGAAAAGCACTATAGTACAATGCTTAGTACAGTGATTGGTACATAGTAGGCACTTAGTAAATACTTATTAACTATTGATTCTAGTCTCTTCAGAGAAATTTTATGTAAAATATTTTTACATTAACAATCATTAGTGAAATTGGTCAATAATTCTTTCTCTGATTTTTCTCTTCCTGGTTTGAGTATTAGGGTTATATTCATAAAAGAAAAATAGCTATATTTGTCTCATTAAAAAAAAAAACAATTGGCACATAGCCTTCTGCCTTTGTTTTCTAGAAAATAAGGCATTTTAATCACTATTTTTAAACATAGGTATTAGTTGCTTTTTAATTCATATAACTTCCTGAGGTTGGATTTAGAGATAGAAAGACATGAACTTAAATCTAGCCTCTAATAACCGTGAACAATGTGACCAAACTGAACCTCAATTTCTTCATCTTTACGATGGATGTTGGGATCTTAGTGTTGTAGTGCTTACTTCAATACGCTTGTTGTGAGTCTCACACACGTCATGAGCTTTGCAAACTTCAAATGCTATTAAATGTCAGTTATTATTATTAGAAATGTTAGTAAAAACACAAGTCTTTTTTCAAAACACCCTTCAATTACCCATTCCGTCCTGAAGAGGCAAAAATGATTTTTCTCATTTTATTTAAATGGGGGTTACAGGAATGTCACTGAGCAGAGATGTTACCTTTCCTAGACCTTTATGTCTGGGGAGTCCCTGAGGGAACACATGATGATCACACTTGTTGCTTATTATCTCATGTGCTGTGAAAGCTCGTTCCTTTACTGAACTGCATCAGAGGGCAAAGCATGCTGAGAACAAAGCCATAGATCCTCAGAACACATGGCCCTGGTTATTTGGGTGGGTGGTTTTATAAATTCTGAAGAACATCTTTTTGTAGGAGCCTTGCCTTGGGTGGGGGTCAGGGCTTTCCTGGACGTGCCTTTTTTCTTAAGATATCAATCAGCCTTGGGACAGAAGAGAAGTAGCATGCTTTGTCTATTTTTTCTGTAGTATTTCTCCCAGAAAATGCCAACTCTGAAGCTTCAAGGCTCCACATAGAGCTTGTCTCTATGTAACAATAGTTTTCATTTACATTGTATTTTAAGGTTTACAAAGTACTTCGTTACAAAAATTCTGAGTTTGGTAGTGCAAGTATTATTCCTGTCGGCTATGAAGGCAGCTGAAGCAGACACCGTGGAACTAGGAGAGCTTGGTCAGACATCAAAGATACCAATGCCATCCACTGCATCCTGAAGCATTGCCAGTTGGCTTGATTTTTGTCTTGCCACTGGACTTCAATGACTCTGGAAGAGAGTGAGGCTGATGACTTTGTGCAGCTCTGCCTCGCTTAAATCCAATTCACTCACAAGTCAAACCCGTGATGTCACTGGTCATCTTTGAAAATGGGGGCCAGTGCAACATCATTCCCATTTTATTGAAGGGCATATGTTCTCAGAAAGGCTAAATGAATCATGAGTGGGAACACATTGGTAAATGTGAGAGTTCAAACTCAAACCAAAATTTCTTGACCTAAATTCAGTCACTGTAATTTTCACTGAATCTTACTGCCTCTCACTGGCCATTTTCCTTGCATCTTCAAAAAGTATTTGAGATGCTTGCTTCAAGTATAGTCCAGTATAAGTGCCTTGAGGGAAGAGAAGGCAATAGTTCTTGTCTAAGCTCTTCTGTTAGCTCCTCTGCCCATCCCTTAATTCAAACACTTCCAAGTAATAAGGAGAAAAGGATATAAAGAATAGAGTTTAGAGGTTGATGGAAACTTGGAAAAGATAATGAGCTCATGTACTAGGCTGTGCCCTACCAGGTGGCTCTGGCTGCTGAGCCTGAGGGTCTTTCACTTGATAATAGTAATGGAGGGTTATGGTTGGGAGAGAATTCTCTCTCTCTTTTCCTGTCTCTGTCTCTCTTTCCTATCTCTCTCTTCTTTCTGTATCCATTTCCACTCTTTCTGTTCCCCACTCTTTCTTTCTCTTTCCATTCTCTCTCTATTTCTTTTTCTTTCTTCCTTCCTTCCTTCCTTCCTTCCTTCCTTCCTTCCTTCCTTCCTTCCTTCCTTCCTTCCTTCCTTCCTTCCTTCCTTCCTTCCTTCCTTCCTTCCTTTCTTTCTTTCTTTCTTTCTTTCTTTCTTTCTTTCTTTCTTTCTT
>NW_027185804.1:18257838-18278760 GCF_028583685.1 Petaurus breviceps papuanus
CTTTCTTTCTTTCTTTCTTTCTTTCTTTCTTTCTTTCTTTCTTTCTTCCTTCCTTCCTTCTTTCCTTCCTTCCTTTCTCATATCTCTCTCCTCTCTCTGTGTTTCTCCTCTCTTTCCTCTACTCTTTCTGTTTTTCTCTCTGTACTATCTCTGTTCTAGCTCTGTCTCTTCTCTTCTATCTCTGTTCTCTCCCTTTCTCCTTCCTCCTTCTTCTTCCCCCCTCCTTCTCCCTCCTCCACTCTTTGTCCCTCCTCTATCTTTCTTTGTTTATGTCTGTCCTTGTCTCTCTATAATCTTTCTCTTTTCTCCCTCTCCCTCCCTCCTGCTCACCCCCTCCCCTTCCCCCCCTTCTCTGTTTGGGGCCAGCTCTGACCACTAATTGGCCTAAACTTTTTCCCATGTGAATCAGGCCTTGAAATATACACACAAGGGCAAGTGGCTGACTGGACATTTCCCAGATGACCATTTTAAAAGGCTCCAGGGGGTCTCTAACTTGGTACAGACACTTCACATGTGGGCCTGTGATCCGAACCTAGGGAGCTTCATGAAGTGGTGCCCTCTTTGTACTTGAAAAAGCAACATGTATATTGGGAGGCTGAGCTTGAAATGATCACCACTCTCTGATAGCTGTTGGTTCCCTGGGAAGTGGCCACAAGGGAGGGGACCCCAAGTCAACTCTAGCAAACTGTATATGTGTTTCTATTTGTCTGCAATGTGTTTAGTACATATTACCTAAACTTCAGTAAATCCAATCCAATCCAATTCAATCCAACAAGCATTTTTTAAAGTATATGATGTTAGCCCAATCCTATGGAAAGAGCACTGGGTTTGGAGTCAAAGGATCTGGATTCAAATCATGACTCTGCCATATACTACCTGAGTGACCTTTGAAGGTCCCTTAACCTCTGGACAGATTTTTCATTTGTAAAATAAGGGTGTTAAATAAGGATGAGAAGGCCTTGAAGGTCACTTTCCAACTCTATTATCTACAATGATATAATATCACAATATACTTAGTTGACTTCCAAAGGTTTTTTGAACTCTAAGTCTCCAATACTGTGATCCTGCAATCATATTATGTACAAGACATAGTCAATAGATACTTATTAAATGTCTACTAAGTACTGAGGATACAAATACAAAAAGACAGTCCCTGCCACAGGACTGAGCTTACAATCTAAGGCATGACAATTTTCTTCCAATTTATCATGTAGGGAATATGGTGTAGTTAAAAGGGTGAGGAACCTGCCACCTCAAAGCCACATGTGGCCCTCTAGGTCCTCAAGTGTAGCCCTTTGACTGAATCCAAACTTCACAAAACAAATCTCCTTAATAAAAATATTTTTCTCTGTAAAACCTGGACTCAGTCAAAAAGCCGTACCCAAGGACCTAGAAGGCCACATGTGGTCTTGAGGCTGCAGGTTCCCCACCCCTGGTTGTAGCAGCTACAGTGACGGGAATAAGTATTTATTAAGCATCTAATATGTGCTGGACACTGTGCTAAGTGTTTTTTTTACTAATATTATCTCATTTGAGATGCCCTAGGAAGCAGGTATTATTATTCTGATTTTACAGTTGAGGAAACTGAGGCAGACAAAGGTTAAGTGACCTGCTCAGGGTTACACAACTAAGAGGTGTCTGATGCTGGATTTGAATGCAGATTTTCCCGACTCTTGATCCAGAGCTCTTTGAACTGTACCACTAGGTAACTGTATATACACCAAGTGCTGAAGATACAAAAACATTGTTCTAACTTAGAGTCTACTATGGAGGCACGTCATGTAAACAAATGCGTAATGGGTTTTTATTTTTATTTTTTTGAACTGGATCTGTAATTTAAATTGTGTAGGGCACTGACATGAGGGACGACCTTCTACCAATTCACATTTGCTTGTGCTAAAAACTGAGTCACTGAGATGCTGAATGACTTCCCTAGAATCACACAACTATTGCATATCAGAGACAGTCATTGTGCTCAGGTCTTTCTTATTACTCTCTTCCATCTCTTTCCCTTTCTTCCCCTTTCTCTTCCCTACCTCTTCCATTCTCCTCCTCCTCCTCCTCCTCCTCCTCCTCCTCCTCCTCCTCTTCTTCTTCTCTCTCCCCATATATATTTTCTTCCTCTCACTTCCTTTTCTTTTTCTCTATCCTCTTCTTTTCTCTCTCCTTTCTTTCTCTCCTCTCTCCTCCTTCTTTCTTTCCTTCCCTTACTTCTCCCTCCCTACTTATATAAATGGGTATACACATGATAATTTGAAGATAGCAGGAGAGGGTTAGGAAGGGCTTCCCATGGGAAGTAAGTTGGGGACTGAACCTTTATTTAAGTGAGGATTTTAAGTGAGGGGAAGGTAGGAATACATTCCAGGCCTGTAGGGGTACTGCTGGGCAAAGGCAAAGAGGTGGGAGATGAGATGCTGAATTCAAGTTAAAACAGGTAGTTTACTTTGACTAAAACTTAAATCAAACATATCAAATAACTTTACTTTCTAGAAGATTGAAGAAGAAAAATTAGTAAGTTCAACAGTGGATGTCAAAGGGAGCTTTTGGCCTAAATGAGGTCTGGCTTGGTGCACATGTGCTAGTAATTAATTGCCTTTGTCTGCTATGGGGGAAATGCCCCTCAGCCTCTTGAGTCAGACCGACTTTACCCTCCAAGTTGGAGCACTTGGTTATTTCTGAAGTGGAGCCAATATGGGGCTGGAAAAACTCAGACACGCCTTTTCAATCAGGGGCTCTGGAACTGAGGACCAGGCTGAGGGAGAGCTCTCCACCCCCCTTCTTCTCTGGGTTCACCTCTGCTTACCCCCAAGCCACCAACAAAGCTAGGAGATGAGTAGAAGCTGGGGTAGAGATCAGGTCCCATGCCAGCACCAGCTGGAATGAGAGCCCTGGGGCAGAACCCCCTCGGGCCTGTGAACTCCCTCTTCTTCACATTTCCCAGGACCCACAGAATGTCATTGCCAACCAAGAAAACAAACACGTCCTTGGGAATGAGGTTACTAATGTGCAACTGGGTGGCATCCTGGTAGAGTGGAAAGAATGCTGAGCTTGAAATCAAGAGGCTTGGGTTCAAATCCACTGGGCATTTGTGTGGCCTTCAATAGATCTCTGAGTTTTTCTTTTCTTTTTTTTTTTAAAGCAATTGGGGTTAAGTAACTTGCTCAAGGTTACACGGCCAGTTATTTCTGGATGTGGTGCTGAGTATCTGAGCCCGGATTTGATCCAGGTCATCTCGACACTGGAGCCGGTGCTCTTACTCGCTGTGCTACCTGGCCGCCCCAATCTCTGAGTTTTTCTAGCCTCAATTTCTCTTGTGTGAACTAAGGAGGCTGAACTAGGTGACCTCTCAGGTCCTTCCTTGCTCTAGTTCAGGAGTCCTTAACCTAGGGTCTATGAATTTATTTCTAAAAATATTTGGATAACTGGATTTCATTATAATTCATTTCCACTGAAATCTTGATTTTATGAATTTAAAAGCATTCTTAAAAGGAGTGAATAGATTTCACCAGATTGCCACGGGGGAGAAGTGTGAGGAAGGTAGGCAATGCATAAAAAATATTAAGAACTTCTGTTCTAGATCATAGGCATAAATTTGTATAAATCCATGAGTCAGAAGTCAATTTTGCAAATAATGCCTTTTAATTAATAATCAAATTTTGATACTTGACCAAATGATCAAATACACTTATAGTTCTTGGGTTTATTGAGTCTCCATGACGTCTTTAGGAACTCAAGGTTACTCAGAGGGGCACTGATATTATACTCCACCCCCTTCCACAACCAGTTCGAACCAATTCAAAGAGAGAGAGAACTGGGGAATGTGCTCTGTGCTCTGGAATTACCAAAAGGATGGGAGTGGGGTTGGGATTGGTACTTTCTAGGTCATAAGCCTAGAGACAGATGACTCTCTCTTGTCATACTGGGGTTCAACCAATAATCTGGGAATCTGGTTTGGCCTTTCTATATCTGTTTTTCCTCAATGGCACCTAGTGATTCCAAGCCAGAAGGCTCAGGATTTCCCCAACTTGGGTCTTTATATAGGACTTTTCTTTGCTTGTTTAATGCTTTAGGCTTTGGATCCAGACCCTGAAGGGAAATCTGGGAATGCAGATAAATGAGAAGTAAAGCATTTTTTCCCTTATCCCTTCTCCGCTGATGTATCTAATGTCACTAGAACCTGTACTCTCCTCATCCAGGCTTTCCCAAGTTGGAGCAAATGGTCCCTGCCAGAGTAACCTTCAGCTGTCCTAACCAACAGCACCTTTTACATATTCTCTGCTCTCTCACTCTAGAAATTCACAGATATCACAGATTATAGATGAAGAAACAGCTTGGGAGAGGGTATATTGTTTGGCCCAAGATGGCAAAGCTAATAAATGTTTGAAGCAGTATTTAAACTTTGGTGTTCTTCTCTGAAGTCTAGTGCTCTCTCTACAACTCCTACCTTTGACTATAAACTACCTGAGAGCAAGGGCTGTATCCCCCAAAGTGCCCTTATATGCTAGTCACATTCCAAATCTAACTCTTCACAGTTGGCCAAGAGCTTTCTCCATGACCACCTGGTGAGTAGGACAAACGTCCCATTTTAGAGATGAGGAAACTGAGGTCTAAAAGGGGTGAGAGGTGTTATCTAGAGATTGAGGGCTAGAAAATGATGGGGTCTAGATTCAATCCCAGGTCTTCTGACTCTAAACCCTGTATTTTTGTACCCCAAAATGTTGAGATGTGGGAGAAATGAGTGGAAACATGGTCCTTGCTTTTAGGAAGCACATGGGTTACTTGTAAGAATCAGATCACTTCAATCAATAAAAAAATCCCAGTTATAAAATGGCTACTAATACAGGACATTGTGAAGATGAAAAATTTAGATAAGCTATTGTCCCTGCCCTCATGGGGCATATAATTTAATAAGGGAAAAATATGTATACTCTGAGGATTATAGCATACATACATGACATGCTACAGCATTTGCTGAACAGAAATCTCCCCCATAATATCTCTAATACCTAGTTACCTAGTTTTTCCTTGAAGACCTGCTATCTCACTACCTTCTGGGGCTGTCCATCCTATTTTGGGATGATGTCAACTCTTGGAAAGCTTTTTAAAAAAATCAGGTTGAAATCTAGGTCTTTTTAACTTGTAGAATGGATTTAGTGAAGGAAGGGACCTTTATGGTCATCTGGTCCAACCCTATCATTTACAGATGTGAAAACTGTAGCTTAGAAGGGAAAATCAACTGTCTTAAGGTCAAACATATAGCAAGAGACAGAGTGAGGATTGGAGTCCAGCTGCTCTGACTCCACAGTAAAGACTGTTTGGGCTTCACTGAATCTATTGCCGTTCTTCCTTTCTCTGTTGTTGTTCAGTTGTGTCTGACTATTCTTGATCTCATTTGGGGTTTTCTTGGCAGAGATATCAGAGCAGTTTGCTGTTTCCTTTTTCATCTCATTTTACAGATGAGGAAACTGAGGCAAACAGGTTTAAGTGACTTGCCCAGGGTTACACAGCTAGTAAATGTCTGAGGCTAGATTTGAATGCAGGTCTTCCTGACTTCAGGCCCTACACCCTATTCACTGTGCCACCTAGCTGCCCTCTTACCTCTGGGGTTGAGTAGAAAAGTCTAATCTCTTCTATTCAGTGACCTAATAATTAAATTTATTAAATATAATTAAATCCAGCTATTATGTTCTCACTAGGTCTTCTCTTTCTAGTCTCAATATTCCTCATTTCCTTAAACCAATCCTCATATGAAATAAAGATAAACACAAATAGGGTATATAGAGAATAATAGGCATTAGACTAAGTGAAGGCACAAAAACCGCCATGGAGGTTAAAGAGATATGTGTGTGTTCTTTCTTTATCCTCTAGTTTTTGTTTGTCCTTTTTGACTTCTTGAGCCTTGGGTCTTTCCCTTATAAAATAAAGAACAAAAGGAGCTGTTATTTAAAGTACATACGTACATAGGTTATTGATGTGGCTTCTTTGAGATAGCAAGTACCCTGAGGGCAGGGAAATGATCCCAGCTGATGCTTCTTGAACTCTGATGTTTCCATGGAGAAATGATGAAGATGGTGACAATATTTGGAGCTTTCCAGTGAAAGAGACTTCAAAACAAACAGGAGGGCAAGGCTGACCACTTAACCCGGGGCTTTAAAGAAATCTGCCTGCAAGAAAACGGACTCTGCAAATTGACATTTTGTCTAAGTTGGCAGCCTGCTACTTTTTTTTTTTTAAGCAATCGAGGTTAAGTAACTTGCTCAAGGTTACACGGCCAGTTATTTTTGGGTGTGGTGCTGAGTATCTGAGCCTGGATTTGATCCTCAGGTCATCCCGACATTGGAGTCGGTGCTCTTACTCGCTGAGCTACCTGGCCACCCCTAGCTACTTTTCTAGAACTGAACAATTGAAGGCTAAATCCTACTCCTAGCTC
This sequence comes from Petaurus breviceps papuanus, assembly GCF_028583685.1. NCBI lineage: Eukaryota > Metazoa > Chordata > Mammalia > Diprotodontia > Petauridae > Petaurus > Petaurus breviceps. The sequence goes on from NW_027185804.1 coordinate 18,264,269, forward strand.
CACTAGGAATCTTCCCATGATCTCACCATCTTTGGAGGGGCAACAGCAAAGCACTATGGCTATCTAGTAAGAAGAGAGTGCAGAAGAGAAAAGAGTGTGGGGACCAGGACCTTGGGTTGCCCCACATTTAGGTCTAGTAAAAGACACAGACTCCTTTGTTTGGTAGGGGAGAGCCAGGAAAGACACATGTCATGGAAGACAAGGGTGATGTCAGATGCTTCAGAAAGATTCCCAAGGGATTCAGCTTGAAAGGGCCATTGGATGTAGTCTTTAGGAGGTTATTCTTGAATTTTGAGAGAACAGTTGCAGTAGAGTGGTGAGATGGGAAGCCAGATTTTAAGGATCTGGTACAGTGGAGACAATAGGTATAGACTATTTTCTTTTAAAAATCCATTTTGTTTCTCCTCTTTGAATAGATAAATCAATCAATTCCATTTGAATGATCTTAAATCACTTTGAGAAGACCTTGATGCAGTCAACACAGTGCCCTTTATACCAAGGATCCCCTATGGAAATTCTGGCTCAGCAGAGAATCTCTTCTTAACTTGGACTTTGCTTAAGATGCCTTCAAAGATACTGGCTAACACATTTGGTGAGCTCTTCTCCCTATGTGATGTCTTACTTGATTTGGACACTCCAAGGATACTTGAACAAAGTTATATCCCTGTTTGTATCTTTGTGAAGGAATCTTATTTAATCCTAACAGATGCCTGGGACGCATAAAGTTGGAAGAGGATCTTTGAAGCTGACTTTATCAAGGCATTTCTTTTTCTTATGCAAGTAACCATTCCTGTAGTGGGACTTTGTATTATCTACAAATTTTGGGTATTTGAGTGACAAGATGGCACAGTGGAAAGAACACTAGACTTGATGTTGGGAGAGGCAAGGTGGAATATACACTGGTTCTGAAGTCAGAGGCCTTGGGTTCAAATCCTACTTATGGTACTTACTACTCCATGTTCCCCTCTGGGTATTTACAATGGTCATCCACCATGCTTGCATCACTCACTTTCCTCATCTCTGCCTCATAGCTTTCCTTGTCTTCTTAGGTCTCAACTAAAGGGAGCTTTCCATAATATTTAATCAGAGATTGTGTCCAATTCATGCTTTGTTTTTCTTTGTCCATGGCTGTCTCCCCATTCGATAGTGAACTCCTGGGGTAGCTAGGTGATGCAGTGAATATAGTACTAGCCCTGAAGTCAGGAGGACCTGAATTCAATCTGGCCTCAGACACTTGACACAGTTACTAGCTGTGTGACCTTGGGCAAGTCACTTAACCCAAATTACCCTGCCTCCTCCCCTCAACCCCCCCAAAAAAGATTGTGAACTCCTTGTAGGTAGGGGATGTTTTTTTGACTTTATTTGCATCTCTAGCCCTTAGCACAGAGCCTGACACAGAGCAGTGGCTTGATAAATGCTTGTCCATTTGACTTGACTCAGTGTAGTTCTATGGACCTGGTTTAGTCATTTGTTAAATAAAGGTGTTAAACTAATTGTTGTACTTGAATGTGATAGAAGATTATTATGCTGAAAGAAATGAGAAACAGCACCAGGAAAATAATATACACAATAGGTACAACAATGTAAATGGAAGAAAAAAAAACTGAATGAATGTTGTGAAATTATAATGATTAAACTGGGGCCCAAAGAATGGATAAGGCATTTCTTTCTGTTTGCAGAGGTAGAGGACAATCAGTGTGAACACTGCCTATAATGCAGAAGTTTTTGGTATTTTTGGTTAGTTTTGATACTATTTTTTCCTTCTTTGTTTTAAGGAGTTAGGATGAGTTGGGAAAGGTAGGTGATGTTCAAAATAAAAGATATTGATAATTTAAAAAAATTAATTTATTTTGTTTTATTTCATTCATTTATTTATATCAATTTTTAATTTTTTTGTTAAATGAGAGGATTGGTCTAGATTGCTTTTGAGGGAATTTTCCACTCTACATCTTTGACCTTATGATCCATGAACAAATGAGTTCAAATCTTTCCCTTTGACACATATTAGTAACCATCAACAAGTCCCATAGTCATTCTGAGTCTCTTTTTTCTCATCTGAAAAATGGGGCTGATAAAGCCTGTAATGCCCTCCTCACAGGGTTATTGTGAGGGTCAGATGAGATGATGCCTGTAAAGCACTTTGTGAACCATACAGCATTTTTCTATATAAATGTCAGCTATCAATTGTAGAAGTGCAAACATGTGGTCTGCAATAGAAAATTGTCTGGGAGAGACTGCCCATTTCCTTCTCATGTTTTCATTAAGCATACTCTAAAAATGTGCATTCTAATAAAGATTTTTATAGATATGAGGAAGTAGGCAGATGGGTGGGGAGTCACTGATGTTTTCTCATTCAGCTTTTCTGGTCCTAATGGTATTGCCTGTGATCTTTTCCATTCTTCTTAGAATATCCCCCTCTGAAATTACATTAAAATCCATTCCTCAGGGCCTTTTAAATAGGGTTGCCATATGGTCAGGTCAAGCCATTCTTCTGAACTCATAACATTAAAGGATTTGAAACTGGGAGAGGCCTTAGAAATCAAGACTGACTTATTTAACATTTGAAGAAATGGAGGCCTAGAGAGGTTAAATGAAATAGATAGTACAGTTAGGATTCAAACCCAGGTTTTGTGATTTCATATGTAGTGACTTTCCCCCAGCCCCTTACATCAGGCTTCCTTCTCCTTTTTAAGTACTGCTGCTTCTTTCCCAGCATGACATAGGCCATTTTCACTATTGCCACCAATGGGAGTAGATCTGTACAATGCCTGGCATGTAGCACGTGCTTCATCATTACTGGATGAACTTTCTGCAAAACCATGGGCAGACCCATCCCCATTTCACATCTGTTTGTGGTCTTCCATCAGGCTTCCTTTACACATGTTCGTGGGATGACCTGCATAGCCGGGTTGGGTTCAGATTGATCTCAATTGCCTCTCACCATTCTGCGAGGAGATCTTTCATCTGACTTTCAGAGGACATTGTACATCCCTCCGCCTCACCAGGAGGTAAAAGATCATCTGGCTGAGGTGGTATCTGAGCTCTTTTCGCCTCCTCATTTTGTCAGCTGTTTTGCATTGGTTCCATTTCTTCAAGAAATGGAAATAGAGGCAATGTCTCTACCTTTGTCCATCTCCCAATATCTCAGCTTTAGGATTTGTTTCAGCAGGTTGGGGCAGAGCTACAGTGTCCTTTATTGTTCCATTTAATTCAGTGCTGACTTTAACCTTGCTCCTGACTTGTTGATCTTCACATAGCTGATTCTAAAATGACTCACATTCATAAGTTAATGATCATTTCCCATATGTTAAAATATAGTCAGTTTTATTTTTTGTCATAATAATAGTTAATGTTGATATAGTACTTACTATGTGCCGGGTACTCTGCTAAGGAAGCCTTTTACAATTATTTGATTCTCACAAGGACCCTGGATGGTAAGTGCTATTATTATCCCCATTTTACAGATGAGGAAACTGAGGCAGGCAAACATAAAGTGGCTTGCCTAGGCTCACACAGCTGGTAGTATCTGAGGCCAGATCTGAACTCAGGTCTTTCTGACTCCAGGCCTGGCATTGTCCTTCCTTCCACCTACTTTTGTATTGAAGTTATCAAGTAACAAGGTAAACATTGACATGATATGGAAGATCTTCATAGAATTTAACCCTCAATCTGGTTTCAGACACTGTGTGACCTTGGGCAAGCCATTATCCTCTGCCTGTTTTGTTATCTACAAAATGTGCATAATGATAACACTTCTAACTCACATAGTAGGTATTATATAAATGAGAGCAATGATGATAATGACTATGATTATTATCATCTTCTGTTTATCCTTAGCAACAGATGTTGGAGCATAATGAACATTTATCTTCTGTTTGCACATGTATATGGTGACACCATTTTCATTATTTTCGAATAGACTGGCATGGTCCAGAAGAGCTTTAGAGTTAACCCAATGGAGGTACTTCTCTATTAGGAATAAAGGCATGGAATCATTAAGTGCCACAGGTAGAAGGGACCTTAGAACATAGTCCATTGAAAATAAGAGCCAAAAGGGATCTTAGGAAGCATCCAGTCCAAAGCCCTCATTTTATCAAAGGGAACTGAGGGTCAGTAAGGGGAAGTGATTCACCCAAGATCACTCAGTCAGGGAAGGGGAACATTAGAGATGGTCTCCTCTAGCTGCTTTGTCTTGTAGCCAAGAGAAGGCATGACCTGCCCAGGGAGGCTGGCTAGGCTAGCTGGAGGCAGGACCCTGCTTTCCCATTCAGTGATGTCTCCATCTAGCTTCAGCTTTGCCCATCTCTGAACTCACACTCCTCCTTCAGTCCCCTCTTCACTCCTCCTTTCCTCCCTCCCTGGCTTCTGTGTTATTTCATTCATTGGCACCAGGGAATTTACAAGAAGCAAAAGGATGGGGGAAATGAAGTCGTGTAGGCAAGGGAAGAAGGGGTTATCTTCAGATTAGATTTCTTTATTAGCAGCATGACTCACAGGATAATAAGGCCACTTTGCCAGTGGCCAGGATAGGAAGTGAGACTATAAAGGAATGGCTTGATTGGCACTTAAAGGCATCCAAGTTGTTATATCTTTAGGAAGTTAAAAAAGAACCTTAGTGCCTGCTTACTCATCCCTGGGCTGGATGTTCTTAGTTGGAAAAAGGAAAAAAAAAATTGGCCTTCTCTCTGATTCTGACAGTCAAGGACAAAAGGCCAGATGATTATCTATAGATCTGGGTTCTAATCTCTGGCTTGGCCACTCACCATTTGTGTGACCTTGGGCAAATCATTTCCTCTCTAGGTCTTAACAAGTCCCTGGCACATAGTAGGCACTTAATAAATGTTTGTTGACATTTATTGATTGATAGTATGAACCTCAATCTCCCCCACCTTGTAAAATGAGAGGGTGGGATTCAGATGGATTCTAGGACCTCTTCTGGCTGTGTGTGGCACGTCTTGGTTCTTTGTGCTTTAAACAAAAGGAAAAATATCTCAAAAATCATATTCCAGAAGGAATATGTCTCTGATCAGAAACTTCCTTCTTCTTGGGGTTTCTATTTTCATTTCCCAACAAAGAAGAAGGAGGAGGAGGAAGAGAAAATGATGCTTCATGAGGAGCAGTAAAAGAGCATTAGATGAAATCTTTAAAGGAGGGAAAGCTAGCTCTTCAGTCAGGTCTTCATCCTGACTTCGTTTCCAGCAAGAAGAAACTTGGGGCAGCTAGGTGGCTTAGTGAATAGAGCACCAGCCGTGGAGTCAGGAGGACCTGAGTTCAAATGTGGCCTCAGACACTTAAAACAAAAACTAGCCGTGGGACCTTGGACAAGTCACTTAACCTCAAATTTCCCTCCACCCCCCAGGTCCCCTCAAAAAGAAGAAACTTGGATGACTTTGCTCTTGGACTCAGCTACTATGGTATAATGGGAATGTAAATTTGACGATCTTCCCTGCCCCTAGGCTAAAGTGCACCTGGAGCCTGGGGTGGGAGGTTTATTTTTCAGTAGATACTTCTTGATTGGCCAGTGAGTCAATAAGGTTGTTACATTCTCTGAGCCAGGAGAAGGCTATATAAGCCCTGATGTGTAGCTTTGTTTTGGGGATCACTTTGAGAAATGTTCTGTGATTTGATCAGATGAAACTTTGGAAAGCCGTTGTCCAGAGCCCCCCGGCTTTGAAACCCAGATGTTGTTTGGTATGGATGTAATGGTTGGACAGTTTGGAAACTGTCTACTTGATCTGTTTCTGTCTTGATAATTCTGTCTGTATATTCTGAAGTTCGGGGTGCTGACCTCTTTTCCCTGAACTAGGTAAACGATATATATTTGACTGATTAAAGTAAGCTTGTTAACCAATTTTGAGTTGCTTTCCTTTATCAAAGCAGATCCAAGAACCTGTGGTGGCAGCCACCCTGGGAATGCTGGGGTGCTTGCTGCTACATATGGGGATCTTTTTTTTCCCTTTCTATCTTTATCCTTAAAATGCCTTTGAAGGAAAATGATTCAGAAAATATAGAGAGATGACTTCTTTGTCCCTTTTTGTATCCCCAGTGCTTAGCCGTAATGCCTGACACACAGTAGACTTATTAAATATTTGTTGATTAATTGAATCTACTGCCTACTTATGGGGTCAAGCTTTGTCTTCAAAACCAGATTCACAAACTTAGCTTCCAGGTCATTCTCAAGGCTTTGGAACAAGCCATCACTGACAGGTAGGAGTCACTTTTGTGGTATGGGAGGGGAAATGGTGAGTGGAGAAGCCTGCATCACAAAGACCAATGTGTTTGTTATTAGAAGATACGATTAGCAAAGGCAGACTTGTGGGCTTGGATTTACTTTTTTTTACTCTATTTACTTTTTCTTTTAGATGTTGTTTTTGTTTAGATTTGTTTAGATTCATTTGCCTGCCAGTCCTAATACGATATAGGGAATAAGGGACTCCATCCCTTCAAGTTACACATTGTTGCTATAGGATTTTTATAGCAGAGCCCCGACAAGATAGATTTTAGGGGCACAGGATCCATAGAAGGCCTTAAAGGAAAGTTCCAAGAAGTTTTTAACCTTAAGTCATAAGTTTGGAGCAATGGATTTTTAAATTAGCACCAGACGAACTCAATCTTAGTCTGAGGTACCCTGGCTGTCTTTTTTGTCCCACCTGTGCCCTAGACAGTCCTTTAGGTGACTGTGGCACCCCTAGACCTACCAAATATTCACCAATAGAGCTTTCAGCTTGCTCTCAGTATGGGAAGGCTTTCTAGTCACTGTACTTATCAAGTAATATACCAAATGACTTGCAAGTGCCCTGAAGAGGTGGAATACAGAAGTTGGTAGCAGAGACAAATACCACTATGAGTTCAGAAACTTGGTTCCCAGAAGATACAGTATGCTCAGTTCATCTGCAGAAGAGTGGCATGGCATGAGTTCCCCTAGGGAGAGGGTATAGATAGGGGCTGGTTTCTGGAAAAATGTACCCATTTAGCAAACAAGAGGAAGAGAGGAAAGAAAAACAGAGAGAGATAAAACAACTAGGTAGAGAACCATGACTGTGTAGAGGGAAGGGTGAATTTTAGACTGTCGAGTACAGAGCAGGCTTGAGATAGGAAGCTGTGGGAGAAAAGTTTGGAGAGGGAGGGAGGGATGAAGGATTTACTAAGTACCTACTATGTGCTAGCCACTGTGCTGAATGTGTTATAATTATTGTCTCACTGATCCTTACAACAACCTTGTGAGGTAAGAGCTATTATTATCCCCATTTTATAGTTGCAGAAACTGAGGCAGACTGTTTAAGTGACTTGCCCAGGGTCATACAGCTATGTAATTGTCTGAGGTCAGATCTGAACTTAGGTCTTCCTGATTCCAGGCCCAGTGGTCTATCCGCTGAGTCATATAGATTGGGAATCATATTTGTCCCCAAACCTTATGGCCCTGTCTAGTGACAGACACTGATTTGCTGAATCATTTGGAGCTATGATAATCAGGGTCAGTGATGGTTCAATAAGTTTCCTTTCTATCCCTGGTACTTGGAATAGTGCCAAACACAGTGAGTGCTTAATAAATTCTAATTGACTGTGTCCCAGAGAACATCTGCATTTTTATAATATTTTATTTCAAAAGCAGGAGCAGTGAGGGAATCTGAGACCTTATAATAGGATTGGTAGGGGAAGTTTATGGTGAGTAGGAGCCTTTCATGGCTCTCATATAGACAGATGGCCATAGAGATAGCTGCCTACTCTACTTATGGGTAAGGGCCCAGGGGTGTACTGTAACTAGCTTGAACTGGTTTATCAGAGCTGATAGTTAAATTTTCAGTGTGAACATTTATAGTTTAGTAATTTGCAAATGCCACAAATCAGACCTTACTTTGTTGATTATCTAGACTTAAGGAACTGAAGGGAAAAAAATGTTAATAATGCAAATTAAGCTTAAAAATACATTGTGGAGACTTAAAAAAATCTGATTGTTAAATACTTACTCATGTGTCCATAGTTAAAGACCACCTTGACCTCCACTAGCAAGTCAATGTTGATATAATAGAAAGAACATTGGACCCACAGTCAAGAGACTCTACTTCAAATCTTTGCTCTGCCATTTATTAGCTATGTGACCTTGGTAAGTCATTTTGTGACCCTGAATAACTCTGGGCTTCAGTTTCCTCATGTACAAAATGAAGACATTGAACAAGGTGATATTTAAGGTTCCTTCCAGTTCTAGTTTTCTCTGGGTTCAAGCAGCTAGGAGTTACACATTTCATGGTGCAATACATTCCTCGGCTCATCGGTGGGAAAATACTAGGGGAAACCTTCTTGTGGTTCCATCCCAATTCCTGCTCCCTCGCCATCCTCTCGCTGGCATCTTACACTTCTCTTTCTGCTTCCTTTAATAGACTCTTTGGGAATTCTTTTACTGTTAGCTTTCCCACACTGGAACCACACTGCTTAAGTGGTGCCTGAACTGATGGGTTTAATTTCACACTCAAAGAGCCAAACCTTTTCTTCCATAGGGAATGGACCTGTCAATCACATGCTGAAATATACAACCCGTATCAGAATCGGGCATTGCCATGGGCTTGGAGGATCGAGCTAAATAAGGTGCCTCCTGTTTCTTGGGCAGTGGAACAATATTTCATAAAGTAGGCTAACATCTGTTTCTCCCTCATTCTTCAGATAGAGCTGCCAGCCAGTGGAGCTTTCTAAGATTAAGATGGGGGGGAGGGGGTAGACATCTTATACACTTGGTTATTGAATTTGCGATGATTTGCTCACTACTTGTATTTTGAGCCTTAATTTAGTTCAAGAAGTATGTTCTGTGAACATATATTAGAGTGTAGAACTGAGATTAGGAATGGGAGGATGGAAGAAAAGAATGGGCCAGCTAGGACCCTGCCTTTAAGGGAAATTCTAGCCTCATTGAGAAGACAATTTTCATGTGTGAAAATGGAGATAAAAAAAAAGCCTGAATATGCCATACAGCCATAGCATAGATCATATACATTCCAGTGGTTAGAAAGGGCCGTAGGGGCCAACAGGTCCAACCTCCTCATTTTATAGATGAGAGACCTAAGACTTCAAGAAATGAAGTTTCTCACCCAAGGAAACAGCCAAGTTTTGAACCTCATAAATATGTTTTATGAATTCTATACAAATTGAGGTGATGTTATATGGCAGACAGGTCACTGGACTTGGAGTTAGGAAGACCTTGGTTTTTATCCTGTCTCAGAGGTGTGCAATTTGGGCAGCTCACTTAACTTCTTGGTGCCTTGGTTTCCTTATCTGTAAAATGAGAGGGTTCATTGGATTTGGTGATTTCTAGGTTCCTTCCAGCTTCACATCTATAATCTCTTGATATTTCCCAGAGATATAATATCTGATATTTTCCAGACTCCTTGTTCAGGATTCTTTTCACTGAACCACAATTGCTTCTCTGGTATGTGGCCTGTAAGAAAGCTAATAGATTAATGTGAGTCAGAACAGTCAGATAAAGCTTCCATTCATTGATATAGAATCCATTTTTCACGTACCTGCCCCAATGCCACATCTTCCTTGAAACCTTCCTGGCTGCTCTCAGCTAAACGGAATTTCTCTCTCATTTAATCTCACAAAATTTCTGTACTGCTCATGTTTTAATTTGCATAATATTTGTGGATGTACATGTTTTAGTCTTCTCTTACTAGATAAAAAGCACTTTGAGGGCAGGGTTCGGCTTTTATTTATCTTTGTGTAAAAAGGAGCAGAGTAGTGGGGAGAAAGTTGTCTTCAGCCTCAGGCTAGTTTTGTGACCCTGGGCAGCTAACATAAGTCCTCAATGCCCCAGGCAACTCTCTTGCAAGACAGCAATCTGTCCATGTTCATTGGAAGATGGAATTTCCCCTGCTGATGAAATCACATATATGTCTTGGCCCCGTCTCCAAACTTCACATTTTACGTTTTAGTTGCTTAACAAATATATTGGAAAGGAACAAAGCACTTTGTTGGAACTTGAAATGTACCATGAAAAACCAGTGGGATATACATAGGCATTCTACCCAAAAGGGATGATGCAAATAAGGTAGGAAGGAAGGAAATACGCATTTATTAAGTGTCCACTGTGTGCTAATCTAACAACAACTTTGGGAGGGAGGTGCTCTTCCTTCTCCTGCTTTACAGTTGAGGAAACTGAGGCAGACGGTGGTTAAGTGACTTGCCCAGGGTCACATAGTTGGATTAATGCCTGAGGCTGGACTTAAACTCAGTTCTTCCTGACTCCAGGTCTGTGTACTGCACAGCCTTGCTACCTCTGTGGTGAGAAATAAACATGGTCTGTGTCAGGGATCATGGGATTGTAGATTTAGATCTAAAATGGAATTTACAGTTGAGTACAATATAGATGAGGAAACTGAGGCACTTAAAGGTTAAGTGACTTGCCCAGGGTCACATAGCTTGTCATTGTCTGAGGCAGGATTTGAATCCAGGTCATCCTGACTTTAATTCAGCCCCCTAATCATTCTACAGCACTATCTCCTTGGGCATTTGGCTAAACAATAGTAGTAACTATAATAGCATTTATAGAATGTTCATCTGACCCACACAGTAACCTTACAAGGTATTTGCTATTATGCTTATTCCTTATGAGAATCATGTACACAGCATTTGTTATCTTGATATAGCCAAAAAAAAAAAAAAAAAAAAAAAGGAGCAGCTAGGTGGTGCCATAGCGCACAGAGTACTGGGCTTAGTATCAGGAAGACTCATCTTCCTGAGTTCAAATCTGGCCTCATATACTTAGTAACTGTGTGACCCTGGGCAAGTCACTTCACCCTGTTTGCCTCAGTTTCCTCATCTGTAGAATGAGCAAGAAAAGGAAATGGACAAACTGCTGCAGTGTGTTTGCCAAGAAAACCCCAAATGGTGTCACGGAGAGTCAGATATGACTGAAATGACTGAACAACAACAAGCCGATTGAATAATAAATAAAATATATTTTTTAATAAGGATGAGGAAACTGAAGTTTAAACCACTTGCCCAGGATCATATATCTAGTGCAAACCTTGGGCAGGATTTGAACTCAGGTCTTCCTGACTTTAGCAGGATTCTAAATACTGTACTACCTAGTTGCCCAGGAGCAGGGAGGCTGTAAGTTAGGGGGCCTTGGGCGACAAGGTAAAAGGTGGGATGGCCTGGAATAACACGGAGAGGAGCTGCCTTTGAGCCAGCCTCTGGAAAGCTTGTTGGACAGGATTGTGGGCTTTGGCCCTCCAGGCAGCAGGGAGCCCTCCTAAACTCTTGATCTAAGCAGTAATGGGATGAAAAGTGTTTAAGAAGTGTTAGTCCAGGGGCCATGTGCTGGGGTGAGCTGGGGAGGGGGTGGAGATCCTGCTTGCAAGGAGACCAGTTAGGGAGGTTATATATAGCTATGAAAGACTTGATGCAAACCATGCTTCTGGAGATAAAGTGTGGCCCTGCATAGTTATGGCCTTTTGGTTCAGTGCTGGAGACAGATCTCTGTCAAACGCACTGCTATATTTCAACATTTAAAATAACCGAGGGGGGAAAAAAAGAAAAGTGCCACACCTTCCCGTGTTAAATAAAGGTATTCCATTTCAAATTTCCTGCATTTGTTTTCCTTATGAAATGAATAAGCTTTCTCTGCACTGGGGGATAGGGGGGCTGAGGGAGGGAGGAGGGAGGGATGAAAAGCCTGTTCTGAAGGCACCGAAGAGAAGGGTACACTACAGAGCTGTGGCAGAAGAAGGGGCTTCAGTGACAGCAGAAAAAAAAATCCTGGAGGCCTGCGCCAAGCTCAAGTGCAAATCTGACTCATTCTTCAAGATGAAATGTCTTTGCTGCAGTGGAATTTTGAGTCAGGTTTATTAAAAAAAAAGTTCTAAGTGATGCATGGGCAAAACACGAAAGCATAAATTTAAGCAAGAATCACAATGGGGGAGGAAAATGAGGCAAGGACCTAGTTCTAATAGGCAGTCTTCCACAAGCCTCAAAATGGAGGTGGCCTGCTTCAGTGCAAAGAACACTGGGGACCTGGGTTCAAATCTCAACTCGATTCTTCCTGTCTGAAGAATCTTGGGTGGGTCACTACCTCATCTCATCTGTAAAACTGAGCGAGTCAGACCTGATGGATCTTAAGGCTCCAGCTGGTTCTAAATCCATGGTCCCAAAGTTACACAAATGGTGTAGTCCAACGAGTACAGAACCTAGAATGGAAAGATTCTTATGTGCAACAGAAGTGGCTTCTTATTCTGACTTGGACACCTATACATATATGACTGTGGGCAAATTAACTTTCTGAACCCGATTTTCCTCATCTGTAAAATGGGCACAACCAAGTCTCTACATCTATCTTTCCAGGGAGGTTGTGAAGAAAATGTTTGCTAAACTCTTCACATGAGTTATCACCACTAACACAGGCTCAGGCTTGTCCCATACACACAATCCATTTCACGTCTCTATGCTTTTGTTCTGTAAGAGGCCCTGGCATCCTTCAGGATTCAGCTTAGGGGCAACTAGGTGATGCAGTGAATAGAGCACCTACCCTAGAGTCAAGAGAATCTGAGTTCAAATCTGACCTCAGACACTTGACAGTTACTAGTTGTATGACCTTGGGTAAGTCACTCAACCACAATTACCTTGCCTTCTCCCCTTAAAAAAAAGGCTCAGTTCAGGTCCCACTTTCAACAGGAGGCCTGTCCCATTTCCCTCAGCTACTGGTACCTTCTTATGGAAAGTTACCTCGCAACTGCTGTGTCTGTGTCCTATATATACTTTGTGTTGTTGTTCAGTCATTTTGATCTTGTCCGACTCTCCATGACCTCATTTGGAGTTTTCTTTGCAGAGATACTGCAGTGGTTCGCCATTTCCTTTTGCAGTTCATTTTACAGATGAGGAAACTGAGGCAAACAGGGTGAAGTGACTTGCCCAGGGTCACACAGGTAGTAAGTGTCTGAGGCTGGATCTGAACTCACAGAGAAGTGTCTTCTTGACTCCAGACCTGGTGCTCTATCTACTGTGCCACCTAGCTATCTGTAAACAATGACATATTCACATCTTGTCTCTCCCAACAGAACACAATTACTTTGAGGGCAAGGGTTGTGTAGTTTTTGTCTTTGTAGCCCCAAGGATTAGCGTAACGCCTGGCACATAATGGATACTTTCTAACTGCTGGTTTGATTGATTGAAATATTATTGCATTTGAGTTGTAATTGGTGCTGATACCCTGGTGCTCAAGGGAAGAATTATCCTATGTTGTATACTACAGCCTTCCAACACCCTTCCAAGCACAGGAGCCATCTCAGGCTCAAGTGTGTGACTTGTGATAAGCCTGAATCCACGAGTTTAATTATAAGCCCCCATCACCACCACCACCACCATCATCATCACCAGCATTTATAGAGCACCTACTATGAGCTAAGGCCCAATTTGAACTCAAGTCTTTCCAATTCCAGGCCCAGCTCTTTTTCCATTGATCCACCTTGCTGGCTGACCAGCCTGGTCACGTTAGACTGCCACAGCTGGACAAAGACCCAACCTCACTCCTTATCTCATCCCTCTCATTATTTATAGATGATGCCAGCACAAGTGAGTGATGTCCCTTATTGTCTTGCTGAGTGAAAGAACCTGCTCCCTTTTTGCTGGTGGGGCTAAGCTATGCTGTCCATCTCATGGTGGTAGCATCAGGTGTCGTGCTGGGCAACCCCCCTGTGTGATCCTGCTCGACATATTGAGGCATCATAAGCTCCAGAGCTGGAAGACAACCTGGAGATGACCTAATCGACCCTCTCCTCCCTTAGAGATCTTCTTTTGGCCAGGTAATGTCACCAAACTCATAGCAAATAGAAACTTTCCACGTAGCCCTTTTGTGAAATCCATAGAGACCCCTATACTCCTATGAAAGAGCATTCCTGACTAAGAACAAAAGTGAACAACTTTATTGTCTCTCAGAAAAGTTATCGGGGTGGCTAGGTTGCACAGTGAATAGAGCACAGGCCCTATAGTCAGGAGGACCTGAGTTCAAATCCGACCTTAGACACAACACAAAAACTATCCCTGTGATCTTGGGCAAGTCACTTAACCCTAATTTCCCTACCTTCCCCCTTCCAAAAAGCAAAAAAAAAAAAACCAGTTATCAGTATAAAAGTTAGCAGCTGTTAGCAGTCTGGTCAAGTGATTATTAAACTTGTCTGTTTGATCCAGGAGTAACCTGGGCTCCCTAGAGACAACCTGCTCTACTGAAGGAGACCTGGTCTGGGGTGTGGCAGGAAACCTGCATATGGAAACACACTGGGCTTAGAGATCATGATATGGCCCACCATTAGTAATGTTGGTATAAGATATATGTATCTGTCCACTTGAGATGCAGATATAGCTATGTCTGTTATATCTGTACATCTATTTAAGATATCGATACATCTATGTCTATATTCTAGCTGTTCTATTGCATTATATCTATGTATCTGCCCATGTAAGATATAGATATATCTATGTTTATATTTTACCTATTATATACATAT